>NC_083281.1:70557893-70655393 GCF_963506605.1 Zootoca vivipara
GTGGCACGCCACCAGAAGTCACTTCTACGCATCTCCAGACATGTGTAGAAGTGACTTCTGGTGCCGGCACTGCCCTATTTCCGGTGCCCAGACATGGGCAGAGTGGCACCGGAGGTCGCTTCTACACATGTCCAGACATGCGTAGAAGCAACTTCCAGTGCCAGGCTGCCTGTGTCTGCATGTCTGGGCACCAGAAATCGCTTCTGCGCAGACATGCACAGACAGCTGGGAGCCGGAACATGGCCGCCAGCTGGAGCTTTACGAGATATTTACGGGATATAATCAATTCGGGATAACAGCAGGAAATGGTAACAAAATATGGGGGTTTCCCACGAAAAATGGGAGACTTGGCAGCTATGGATGGGAGGCATGTGGACCTCCAGGTGTTGTTGGATTCTGACCCCAGTCAGCATAGCAAGGGATGGTAGCAACTGTTAAAGAAGAAGATTCAACTGACCACAAAACAAAGCTCATCTTGAGTTTTGGGGACTTCAAAAAACGAATGCTCACAAGATCCTAAAGGTGAACAGCGGGGTGTCCACCAGTTCCAACATAAGATCATAATAAGAGCCTGCTGGATCAGGCCAATGGCTCATCTAGTCCAGCATCCTGTTCTCACAGTGGCTGACCTGATGCATGTGGAAAACTTGCAAGCAGGATTTGAGCCCAAGAGCCCTCTTCCCTCCTGTGGTTTCCACCAACTGGTATTCAGAAGCATTGCCGCCTCCAGCTGTGGAGGCACAGCACAGCCCTCTTGGCTTGTAGCCATTGATAGTCTTGTCTTCCATGAATTTATCCAGCCCTCTTTTAAAGCCATCCAGGCTGGCAACCAAGCTGCCACCTGTGGGAGAGAGTTCCATAGCTGAACTAGAAGAGACGTTGTTATGATGGCGTGTTCTTTCTTGCTGTCAATATGAAAAAAGAAGCTGCAAGTGATGTACAGGTGACAGAATGAGCAGCCAATCTCTCCCTGTCCACCCTCCATAGACATGGCATGGAGTTATTTTTAATCACTTGGCCTAAGCTGCAATGATTTTTGGGAAAGGATCATTGCAAAGCATCGGGGGCTGTGTTAGTTGAAGCTCAGGATTCAAGTCATCCACCCCCCACCCCCGTCTTTTTTCATTCCTCCTCTCCCCTCTTGCCTCCTTCCCCTCTCGAGTTTGGCATCTCAGGCTGTCACAGTCCACTAGACTCATAGACTGTTTGTTTCATCGATGGAGACAGTTCCCATGGCAGGATAAATCCAACTTCAAACCACCAATGCATTACACAGGCATGCTGACCAGATCAAATTTGAAGTTTCACTGTATGGCAGGCACCAGCTGACTCAATTAAGGCGAGCTGCTAAGTTGAATTTGCCATGCCACCCTCTGCACGATGGTGTGTCTCTCTCTCTGTGTGTGCGTGTGCATGTATATGTGTGGAGAGAAAGGTTTGCTCCCTTACCAAAAATGTTAAGCACACACTAACCTCCTAAAAACAGAAAAGCTAAAGTTTCCATGAGAGCTTATACCTTGCCAGGAAAGAGAGAAAGCATCGCTAAAGGAGAGAAGAGGACTCAAGGGCAAGTTTTATGGAGATCTGCTTGTTTGTACAGATAGGTGCAAGCTGAGAAGCAACTCCTGCAACTTAAACGACAAGAAGAAGCCATCTCACTATAGTGGGGAAGACTGTCACCAAGTGATCAGAGTGATGATCAATTTCAAGGCTTCTGCTCTTCCATCTTGTGTTTTTTTCTGGGTAGCCCTTCAAACAGAAGACCCTTTCAGATAGAGAACTGCCCCCTGGCTGTTCTTCAAACAGTGGGAGAAAGGTATGGCTTCTTTGATGAGAGCAGAAGAAAGCCATGCCGTTTGATCCCATCTGCAGAGTTCAGTCTTCTGAGAATATCAGCTTTCGCGTTAAAAAAAGTGTACAAGTTTATAGCCCTCAAGATGGCAAATTGTGAATAACGGTGAGTGAAACTGCTGAAGTTAGATGGTGGTCCTGGTAGGAGTTCTGAGGCATGGAGTCCCCCTCCCCTTCTCCAAATCTTACTACCCCACCCATGATGACTAGAATGCTTGTGTAACCCACCAAAAGAGGAGAGCATTTGCATCCAGCAAAGAGTTGGCGCCATTCAGTTCTTGCATCTACACAACCCTGCCTAAGGCTCTTGATTCCTCCTTGGCTACAGTAAATGCCTATAATTGGCATAACAACCTGACCATGCCATTGTTATACTGCTGAATTTTGGCAAAAGTGGAATTTGAAGGCACTTCAAAGATGCTTGCTCATCTGAGGAATTACAAGGGTAGCTAAAAGCTTCATCTGTGGGACTTTTCATCACTACTAGCCACTACTGAAACTTTATCTGAAACAAAACTAATGGTTTTTGTTTGTACAAAACAGTTGTGCAAGCTTCCGGGAAGGTGTTGTTGTTTTTTTAATGCTTCCTCTCATTCCCCCACAGGGTTTTTTTTAATCCAGGGTTAGCTAATATGGTGCCCTCCAGAGGTTGTTGGGACTACAACTCTCACCTTCCTGCATCAGTTGCCATGCTGGCAAGGGAGTTGGAGTCCAATGAGATCTGGGGCAGAGGGGTGGTCCTTGCAAGCTGGTAAGGATGAATGCAATTTGCTTTTAGGAAAGGGAAGCCATCTTTCCAAATGATGAAGCAAGGACAGCAGTGTTTTGATATGTCACTCCCCCCCCCCCCCGTGGAAAGGTGAGGGGAAACAGATGGTTGCTGGCTTTTAAAATCCCTCTGCTGAAACCTTTGCCTCCTCTAACTCTCACACTGTCATCTCCACTTGAGCGTTCCTGTCTTCAGAACACCCCCCAAACCAAGGCATTCAGTATGCTAGTCACTTCTATTTCCCTAGCCAAACCAGTTCAGTCAAAATATTGTGATATTAATGTTCAGTTAAATCATTTTGCATAATTAAATAGCCCGGCCTCTTTCAGCTCTGGAGATATGAGTTCTCCACTGGCAAACCTTGTCGAAATATGTTGATCCACCCGGGTTGCTGAAATGGCACTACTAAAAATCAGTGAACCTTAAATAAAGAGAAATCCCCAGCCGTATAGATATTGCCTGTCAGGGAAAACCAAAACTCAGCCAAACAAGTGAGCCTATCCTGCTTTATCTCATAATGTTCAAGTAGAATCATGAAGGTTTCTCCTCTCTAAAATCATGCAGTTCAAGGGCCTGTGCAGAGCAGGGAAAGGCACGGCCACTTAAGAGTATCTAGTGGCAACTGATATGTCTTTCTTTCAACATTTGCAAGCCACTTTTCATGCCAACCCCTCCCAAGATGGCTCTCAACGCATTGAAGCCATAAAACTCATTAAAAAAAAACCAACTAAAAACAATCTATACTTATTATTATTGCACCAGCAGTAATTTAAAAAGAGCACAAGCACAAAATGCATTAAATTAATGTAGGTCAAAAAATAACATTAAAATAACAGTGGCTAAACAACTTGCACTAAAATATCAATTTAAAGTGCTTGAAAGGGAGAAGACTTGAAGACCCATTTGAAAACCAGTGAAGTAGGAGGCATACATATCTGCCTAGGGAGGTAGTTCCATAAACATGGGGCCACCACTGCAGAGGTCCTGTCTCTAGAGCCTGCCAGTCTAATCAATTCTGATGATGGGTAAATAAGCCTCAGTTGAACCCCACAAACCTGGGCAGGTTCATCATGGCATTGCTCAAATCGTGTAACCATCTGTCAGGGTTTCCCTCACTGCATTGCAGGGCATTGGACTAGATCAGTGTTTCCCAACCGGGGGCCACGGTATTCTCTGGGGGCCACAGATGAAAATCGCGTAAATGGAGGGTCACAGCACAAGGCTAGGGAGCCATGGGCATAGCCAAGGTGGGGCTGGGGGGGTAGCTCCCCCCCGATTCACAAATATTATTGAAAGGCATTGAAAGTACTCAATTATCCGAGTCCAAATCATCTGGACATGCCACTTCATGGGCAGGCTGGCCTTGCATACTGATATCTGTTTTCAAAAAATTCGATCTGAAATAAAAACAAGCGATGTCTCACTCCAAACAAGGTAAGGCTTTGGAGTTGCCTGGCGCTTTGTTTTCTCCCCCTTTCCTCCCCAGCTCAGCAGTTTTGATTTCCTAATCAAAAGGCTGCCCCCTTCAAAAAACAAAACCCCGGGCTATGCCCATGTTGGGGGGGGGGCTACAGAGGGAAATGAGAAGTGAAGGGGGATCCTGATTGGCTGGCTATCAGCTGGGCCAATCACAAGCGAGTAAGGGGGTGTTCTACCTAATAATCTTTTTTGCCACATGCGTTTTCTTGGAGCAGTCCTGGGTTTTTTTTCCAGTGGGCGGGGACAATTTCTGAGGCTCCTGCGATCCAGAATCCTCTGGTCAGGTAAATGTGGTGGTGGGGTGGCAATGGGTAGGGCTGGGTGAGTTGTTCTTGCCGCTGAGCCCAGTGGCAGCCTGGGCCTGACTCTGCAAGGGGCAGGATGCAATTCACCCCAGTGCCTAGTGGATCAGGGCCTTTATGTCCTTCTGACAATAGAGTTCCAGACTTTTTGTTCATCTTGCGCAAAATTTAGACAGGGGCAGCGGTTTGGTGGCTTTGAGTGGCATCCTCAAACATTCTAAAAATACAGCCTCTTTCCCTGGTCAATAAAATTGATCATCTTTGAAGGGAAGAAAAGGCATTTGCCTTCACTTGACAGACAGCCACAGATGGCATTTGATGTTATCCGGAGCATTTTGTAATAGGCTTGGAGGTATATAACCCAAAGTAGCTGCAAGAAGGTCCACTTTGTGTAGAAGGGATAGACTAAAAGTTGCCCAGCTCTGGGCTCCCTTGCTCAGATGACCAACCTGCCACCAGGAAAATACATTTTTATTTAGACAGGTATTTAGCAGTGTGGAAATGCTTTGAAATGAATAAATAATCTGGGTTAAATTGGCACAGCATTTTGATTTTGGTGTTTTTGTTTGGGTTTTTGTATAGAGTTCCTGCTTTGTGTTTTAATGCTGGGAAAATAATAATAACGATGATGACGACGACGACGACAACAACAACAACAACAACAACATTAACCTCAAAGTCCTGGAACAGAGGAGGACACAGGCTCTGATATACAGTCATACCTTGGTTTAAGTACGCTTTGGTTTGAGTACTTTCAGTTTAAGTACTCCGCGGACCCGTCTGGAACGGATTAATCCACTTTCCATTACTTTCAATGGGAAAGTTTGCATCAGGTTAAGTACGTTTCAGGTTAAGTACGGACTTCCGGAACCAATTACACTCATACTTTGGGTTAAGTATGCTTAGGTTACATACTCCGCGGGCCCGTCTGGAACGGATTAATCCACTTTCCATTACTTTCAATGGGAAGGTTCGCTTCAGGTTAAGTACGCCTCAGTTTAGGTACTCCGTGGACTGTCTGGAATGGATTAATCCACTTTCCATTACTTTCAATGGGAAAGTTCGCTTCAGGTTAAGTGCGCTTCAGGTTAAGTACAGACTTCCGGAACTAATTGTGTACTTAAACTCATATTCACCATGCACTTCGATGGTGGCACATTTTCGTCTATAAATACTCAGACAATTGGCTCCATATAACGATAAAGTTAAGCAATTTTAAAAATAAGTTAAGCTGTGTCACCGTCTTGTCAGCCATGCTGCTAATTTAACTATATGCAGGATTTAATATAATGAACTGCTAGGCAGGATCCAAAGTGAAATATCCAGTTACTCTGTGCTCCTTCAGTGCTCATTAAGGTGTGAGATGACAGGGCTGGCCAAATGGCTCTCTACAGCCCGATATCACCAAGCTGATGGCTAACCTGAGCGGAATAGAATTAAATACATTTATCAACACTTAAAGAACCTAAGGGAACAGCGGTCTCTGCCCTAGATTTCACAGCTTGGCTGCTTCTGGGAGGCGGAGGCTTGGATCTCAGATCCCTGCCATTGAGGTCAACATGAACAACTGAGACTGAGGGAAGTCCACTCACCCACTTAGGTGGGCATCATTGCAGAGTGATGCTCCTCCCTCCTGCCGTGATCAGGCGGTGAAGGCCCCGCCCTCTAGGCCACTACTACCCTAGCAGCAAAAGATGTTCCTGGACTGATCTTGGCACCCAGGAAGTGGATTCTGGCAGCCACAGGGAGTTGGACTAAATGTCCCTTGGCGATCCTTTCTAACTGTGCAATGCTGTGGTTCTTTCTTTCCAGCCTCTCCACACTCTGCTGTGAAAGCTTCTCTTGAGGAGTTTTCCAACAGAACTGCCACCAGTTTGGAGATCAAGTCCCATGGCACATCCTTACCAGAAGTTCCTAGAGGCAGGGTGCTGCACCAAGCAAGGTCAACTCAGAGTAGACCCCTTGATATGGATGGACCCAAGTGAGTCATGCCCATTAATTTCCATGGGTCTACTCTGAGTGGCACTAACACTGCACAACTTCTGACAAGGCTAGTGATGTTTCCCAGAAAAGTTCAAATTCAATTGCATGGCATGGAGGAAGGGGATGCCGAAAAGTTCCTCTCTCTCTCTCTCTCATAACACCAGAACTCTTGGGCCTCAGGTTAAGCTGAATGTTGGAAGGTTCTGCAGTCACTAAGGGGCAAAGGTGGGTTGACTAGAATGTCTATAGCATCCCTATTCTAATAACGACCCTGTCTATAAGTGCCTAACCGACAGGTTTTGTCAAAGCACCGAAGTAATTCTGTAATGCCCACACAGCTACAGAAACTGCTGAGCCAAATCCTTCCTCAATGTGTCTCTTTGGCATTCTTCGGCTATATTGATAAAGCCTTATACATCCAGGCATATCTTTAATTGCACCTTAGGAACAGAATGATATTGTCGTGGCGATATGGCCATAGCAATTGTGCTTAAAATTAGGTACCATTGGTTATTATCAATGGGAGAGGGGGAAGAAGGGGGACTGCCAGAATTAAAACAGCCTAAGTCGGAATTGTTCCTTCTTTTTTTTTAAAAAAAAAACAGCAATGAATGTACAGTATTTCTATCATAACCATTGTTGCAGCTGATTTTTAAATGTGTTACTAATCACTGTTGGAATGGACTCCTTTAAGTAGAATCTTCTTCACTGGGTGTTTTTAAAGGGAGGCTGGATGGCCATGTGTTAAGATCCTTTACCTGCAATTCCTGTATTGCGGAGGGTTGGACTAGATGACCATTGGGTCCCTTCCAACTCTACAATTCTGTGATTCTATGTCTCCTCACACACACAAAGGAAAAGTAGGAAGCAACAGGATTAACAAGGGCACTCTACGGGGTTTTGATGTTCTCTTGATTACATCAGGAATATTTTATATCAGGGGAAGAACAGAGAAGAGGGTTTTTGTATGTGTTATGTGAATGAATGCATGGCCCTAGTTTATCTCAGGATCTTCATAAAGAAGCTATCCTAACTGTCAGCAAAGCCCAACCAAGAGTGAAAATGACATTAGCAAAAAGCTAAGCAAAAGGTCAGTAGAGCAGAATGAGGAAAATGTGCTTTTTCTCTCTGGATTAACCAATACCATACCTTGAGACCACTAGTGGATATATATCAAGGGCACTTCGCCACATTTACTATGATTTACGGTGTTTTTTTTTTTGTTTTTTTTTGCTAATCACAATAGGAAAATATGCAGTTTTCTAATCCATACTCTCTCTCTCTCTCTCTCTCTCTCTCTCTCTCTCTCTCTCTCTCTCTCTCTCTATATATATATATATATATCCAAAAGTACTGCCTTTAAAAATTTGATTAGGGAATTCTGCATTTGACTTTCCAATTAACTCCATCAAGAGTAGTCTGATAATATTTAATTTCCTAATAACCTTGTGGGTAAACCACAAGATTTTCATCATCTCAGGAAAAGAAATCTGTTTTTGAAGTTTAGGCCATGCTATCACCTTTATCGACCACGTGGTTGTGTCTCAGGTTGCTGCACTATTTTTGTATTTCACAGAGGAACTGCATAAACCACTGAAGGACTCCACATTTATAGCAAATCAGTCCTGGAAAATGTAGGCTGCACGAGAATTTCATGGGCATCCAGTGAAGCTGAATGTTGGAAGATTCAGGACAGGGAAAAGAAAGGACTTGTTTATGCAGCACATAGTTAAACTATGAAACTTCCTCCCACAGGAGTCAGTGATGTGCACCAACTTAAATAGCTTTAAAAGAAGATTAGGCAAATTCATAGAGGTAAAGACTATCAATGGCTATGCTCTGCTTCCATAGTCAGAGGCAGCAATGCTTCTGAACATTAGTGGTTGGCCACTGTGACAACAGGATGCTGGACTAGATGCCCCACCCCCCACCCTTTGGCCTGATCCAGCAGGTTGAATGCAGAGGAATGGTGGGAAGAACCAGCTGGGGAACCACCAAGGGAAGAAGGCCCAGAGCGTGGGGAGTGATAGCTGGACAATGATTAGTGGTCAGAGGGAGAAGAAGGAGAAAACTCAGAAGAGGAGGTGTCTGAAGCTGAAGAGGTAACAGGACTTAGTGAGCTGGAAGAGTCTGTGGCAGAGAGAAGTCCAGAACCAGAGACAGAAGCTGAAGCTGGTGAGTGGGAGAGGGAGGCCAAGAGTCAGAGTTGAGTAAGGATGGTTAAGAGTCACGGGTTTCTCCCTCTCCTGCTGTGACAGGCTCCCCTCTCTGCCCTGTCTCCCCAGAACCAGAAGAGGGCTGAAATGGATGGAGCAGACACAGGCTGCATGCAGTGCAGTCTTCAATTGCTTGGAAAAAGCCTTGGAAAGGAGGGGATGCCCCAGGGGGAAACCAGCAAGCAGGAGCCAACCACCAGAGCACTCTCCCCTCCTGTGGTTTCCAGAAACTAGTATTCAGAAGCACTGCTGTCTCTGTCTGTGGAAGCAAAATAAAAAAATTCCTTCAGTAGCACCTTAAAGACCAACTAAGTTTATATTTTGGTATGAGCTTTCGTGTGCATGCACACTTCTTCAGAGACAGAACATAGCTTACATGGCTAGAAGCCATTGATAATCAATGGCTAGAAGCCATTGAAGCATGGATTCATCCAATCCTTGTTTAAAGTCATCTAGGTTGGTGGCCATCACTGCCTCCTGTGGGAGTGAGTTCCATAGTTTATGCACTGCATGAAGAAGTCCATTCTTTTATCCATCCTGAATCTTTGCTGTCTAGACTATTGTTGTTTGGAGGTGCGGGTTACCCAGTCATGCAGTACCTGTCATGTGCAGGAGGTTACAGAATCACTTGGAAGTGATTTCTTTTCTCAGTTTTAAATATACAGTATTGTCCTTACAAAGCACCACTCTCAAACCACGATCCCATAGGCATTAAAGGTAACCCTTCCAAGCCAAGGCTGAAATCTTCAACATGTCTACCTGTTCCATCCAGAGAGGCCTCATTCCGAGTTAAGCCTTCTTAGGATGCGGCTGCACATTGCATGGAATGAAATTATGCAAAAGTATAAAGACTGCCATTCTGAAATGTTACCATGGAAGAAGGCCTTTTCAGAGTTGCTTTGAGAAAGATAAAAGGCTATACATTAAAACATAAAAGTATACTCCTGCATGAAGCTCAATTACTTCCCTGAGCTGATTAAAATAACAAGGGTATTATAGCCTGGTTAGCTAAACATTCTATTTCTATGCCCATTTTCAATTGTTTTCCTTCAATTTGAACATTTTGAGCCATTTATTGCTATTCATATCTCTTTGACATTTTTATTGGAAACTAAAAAGCTCACTCTCCCCCCCCCCAAGGTTGCTGAGTTCTGTTGGGGGTTAACTCATTCATTCCCACTGCAGGTAGAATGTGAACAGTGGGTGTTATAAGACTCTAGGAAGAAAAGACTTACTAAAGACGAAAGGGAAACAACAGACGAAAGGCAAATGGAAGATGAAAAAGAATCAAGTGATTCCTTTAAAAAGTAAAAAAAGAAGAAGCTCCATTCAAGTTGGAAAACTGTATTGAGTTTGAGGGGGAGTCAGTCTGCATGATGCCCTGAGCCCCTTCCCATTCTTGTGACCCTGTAACTGTGGAGGGTAAAATATATAAGAATAAGCTGGCCAAACCAGTTCTTTTATTAAAGAAAAAGAAGCTAGCTAGCTGAGCACCATAGTTAGCTTGTTTCAGGAGCAGCTTTCACATTGTGTGAAAGAGCTGGTGGGTATGGGGACACACCAAAATTATAGGTAAGGAAACTGAGTAGGTCCACTTTGATTCTGGATTCTGCATTTGAAAATGTTGCACACTCTTACAAATAATGTAATGATCCTTGCACTGCTATGGCAAAATTGGCCTGAAGGCTTTATGTGCAAAGCTTTGTTCCTCCACACTTCTTCATGTGATCTTGGAGGCAATGATGGCCACCAACCTGTGTGGCTTTAAAAGAGGACTGGAGAAATTCATAGTCTATTGATGGCTATTAGCCATCTTGGCTCTGCTCTGCTTCCAGAGTTGGAGGCAGTGAGGCTTCTGAAAACCAGTTGCTGGGAACTCCTGGAGGGGATAGTCCTCTTGTGTTCGAATCCTGCTATCTGGCTTCCTCCAGGCATCTGGCTAACCACTGTGGGAACGGGATAATGGACTTAGAGGGGCCATGGGCCTGATCCAATTCAGGCTCAACTTATGTTCCCCAGTCAGAATGCCCCAACTTGAAAGGCTGACAAAATCCCCCTTTTCGCTTATGCCCTGGAACATGCCTCTAGACACTGAGCTTTGACAGCTGTTGGATTGCTCAGGAATACTGATAGGCGAGGAAATTTCAGAGGCAAAGTTGTTTCCAGAGGATGAGCAGGATGATGACTCCTTGGCTGTGCATGCTTTTGTTTGTGAGGAAGAAAGCATGGAGCCACTCTTATCTTTAAGATCACCCTGGGTGTTAATTGCCCGTTTATTCACTAAGCTCAAGTTTAATGCCACTTTGGAGTGGGTTTATATTCATTTCACGGGGAAAGCCACCAACTTTGGCATTGGAATGCCTGCTTGGCATGCAAAAGGTCCCAGGTTTGATCCCTAGCATCTCTATCTCCTGCCTGAGACCTGGGAGAGCAGCTGCCAATCTGTGCAAATAACTATTGAACTAGATGGACCAAAGCTCTGACTCAGTAGAAGGCAGTTTCCAATGTTTCTATGACATTTCATGTTGGCTAAGCCTGGGGTCTAGCTGGTGTCCTGGACAATAAGCAGACATGCACATAACACTCCAGAAATATGGTCATTAATTGGGAATTCAGTGTAGCATCCAATACTGTATTTGAAAACTGGTCTGTGTATGTGTGTGTCTATCTGTCTGTCTGTCTGTGTGTCTTGGTGACCAGTTTTGCAAAACAAATAATAGGGTGGTAATGAAAGACTGAAGACTGAATGCTTTTGGTTGGGTAACATTTTGATATAAAAAAGAGAATTCCTTTATGCAGGTAAAAAGGATTCAGCATAATTAAATGGAGCTTCTCCTTTCCAAGCTTGGACTATGAAAATAAGACCAATTATGGTGTAAGTGGACTTGGAAAATGGCAATAATTAGGTAATTAAAAATGTGCTTCGATTCCATTATGCTTCCATAAAACCCCACAATCTAAAAAACAATGTATTTGAACATATTTTACTAAATATAATTCACCTAATTGTGAATTTTATACGCTACCCAGTTATGCAATTAGATACTACATGACTATTTCTCACAATTAGCTGTTGCAAAAATCTGCCTACAAACAGCATGATATATTTAACAACTTTTTAATGCAAAACAGTTGACATAGTTAATGCTATATTCCTTTAATTCAATTTTAATTAGTTAAACAGTAGTTAGAAAATGTGAGCTTTTCATTAACTCGCGTTGCCAATATTTTTCGCCGCTTGTCTTTCCCCATAGTTCTTTCAAATTATGAACGTGTAATGGGATAATGCTCCCACAATGCATTATCACTTTATTGGATGGGGTGCCAGAATTGGTAGATGCGGTGAAGTCAAATGTTTGCATGCTTCTGACAAGTGTCAGGGAGCCTGTGTTTCAAAATCAAAGGAGTGAGATGAGAAAAGGATCTTGCTGAGAAATAGAATGTTGGGGATCCCCTAACAGAGTCTGCTTTTGTTGCATTGCTCTGTCAGGACGTCTTCACCAGGAGCATCAGAAGCTGAGGTGGGATAAAACCACCTGAGCTACAGTGGACCAGGTGGGCCTAGACCTCAAAGCCCTCTCAGGAACCAAGAGCACAAGAACCTTCTCCCGTACTGTGGTTTCCAGCAACTGGTATTCAGAAGTATTACTGCCTCTGACCATGAACAAAGAGCATAGCCATGATGGCTATGAGCCATTGACAACCCTCTCCCTCCTGAATTTCTTCAGCCGTATTTCAAAGCCATCTAGGTTGGTGGCCATCACTGCCTCCTGCAGGAGCAAATTTCATAGTTTAACTACGTGCTAAAAACAGACAGTGATGGAATCCTAGGTGAAATAAAATACTGTTGCACACTGGATGAAATTGTTGGGGAAATTGGGAAATGAAAGACTTTTTAATGAGGGATGTGTGTGTGCACGCTTATAAAGCAGAATGCATGTGGTGCAAAAAGGAGGAAAGGGGGGACCTATATAAATCCTGCTTGTCAAATGAAGCAGGACTTCAGTGAGAAATGTTGACACACAGAGAGATGAATGAAATTCAAGACAATGAATATATTTTTGATGCATTATTATATAGAGACGGTGTGTGTATCCATTTCCTATCTTCAGAGCAAGGCAATGGGAGGGTTGGAAATGCAAAAGGGGGGGAAATCCATCTCTACTAACTGCATTCTTTGTAAAAGAGCAAATGGAATGAAAGTCATCTTCCCTGATTGTGCAAAATGATATATTCGTTTAAGGTGAAAATTACAAGTGGGGAGAAGTGGAAAAGGCCAGGAAGGAGTCCAAGGCTGTTAGCAAAGGTGGACATGTTCAAAGCGTATTATGGGTACAAAATTGGATGGAGCACAGTCGCTTGTGCTCATAGTTTAAACGAGTTTAAGTAATAGTATGTCATGTTGCCATGGGAGGTTAAAAAAATCATATTAATATAAGAGTAATCTGAAAGAACTCGTTGGATCATTCTTGAATATATATACGAACTTGCAATCAAGGTTGTAGATTTACATTTAAATCTGATGAGGTGGTTTCGATGTAACACCATTGGTGTACATAGCATTTTGGATATGAAGCAAGCAAGAAAAGACTATTGGAAGGTTCAGGAGATATCCAAGAAAGCCCTTCTCCATGCAGCATATAGTTAAACTGTGCAACTCTCTCCCCCACCAGTAAAGGCCACCAACCAAGATGACTTTGAAATAGGATTATACAGATGCATGGAGGAGGGGGGCAGCGATGGCTACTAGCCGTGATGGCTATCAAATACCCGTTGCTGGAAACCACATTATTTTTTAAGTACATTGCAGTTTGACTCTAGAAAACGGTTTGCAAATATTTTGAATGAATAAAACAGACAGATTTCAAATAAAGCCTCTGCTACATGCTGGAGGCACCAGTTGGAAATTTTTCATGTGATGGAATATAGCTTCTAATTAGGCTGAGGTCCTAAACCTACTTTCCTGAGAGTTAAGCCCTTTAGAATTCAATAGGACTTACTTCTGAGTAGACATGCTAGGACTGGGCTGTTAGCTAGTGAAATGAGATTAATTGCCAAGGTTCCTTTGACACCACCATCCATAAAGCAGAGTTTTGACTTAACAATGGAGTCCTCTAGTTGTGTTTCCTCATTGCGTGCTCTTCCCATTCAAATGCAAAGCGCGCTTGTTGTTTTCGTTTATCAAAAGCCATTTTTAATAAACTTAGCTGCCAGTGGCAGATTTTTTATTTGGCCCAAATGATCTTAATAATGAAAACTCAGAGGCTTCAAAATCTCTCCATACAGTTAAAACTAATTGAAAATGTGTGCATGGGAGACATCTGAAGAAATAATGTTGCAATTATATGGATTATTAATAGCTACTCTAGATAATGATTATGATTATAATTCATGGGAGAAAGGGCCAGGATAGCTTCTTCGGTCAACTGGGACCCTTGTGAAATCAGGAGGAAACCAACCTATCATCGCAACGCTTCACTGCCATTAATATGTTTCTTCTGTTTAAGAAGTTTCTCTTGCATCACACTAAGTGTGGCATTTGCATGGGAAGGAACTTCAAACTGGAGAATGGGGGAAGAACTATTTCGGAGGATCAGGAGTGTGTAGAACAAGCCTTGCCCAAGTTGACGTCCTCCAGAGGTTTTGAACTATCTCCCTCATGAGCCTCAGGCAACATGAGCAGGGTTGATAGCAGATATAGCCCAACAGTAAAGTGCAAATTTAGAAGGATAGTTGCATTTCAGTTTGCAGACTGTTTCAGAAAGCGTGAATTGGGTAGGTCCACCTTTAAAATGCAAACTAAATTGAATCCCCTCCCCAATCGCTACCTCCAACACTCTCCCGCCACTCACTCCCCAAGCTTCTGCTGCCTAAGGCAGTTGCCTCTCTCTGCCTAACTATACGGCTATAGCTAGGCAGAGCAGGAAGCCACAAGATGGGAAAGTACTCTTGTGCTCAAATCCTGCTTGCTGGTTTCCACCATGCATCAGGTTGGCCACTGTGAAAATACAATGCTGGACTAGATGGGTCCTCTTTGGCCTGACCCAGCAGGCCTTTCTTAGGTCTTTATCCAGATAGGTGCCACCTGAAAGCACAAACTTTAGAAAAGAAGAGGGTTCCCCTGCCATGAAAGGCATGTTAGGGCTCCACTTCCATTGGACCTTCCTCTGTGACCAGTTGTCTTCCTGTTCTTCCCATGGACGAACCCCAGTTTTTACCTGAAGCATGCCTCTTATTCCTGAACAAATTTTCTGTTTTGCAGATATTGCCAGCTTTGTGAATTATGCTGACTCTCGCTGATTTAGATAAATAAATATCCTCTACTGCTGATGTTCAAAGCCCTGAAGTTGCACCCGGGACATCGCATCCCAAATAGGAGCTCAGCCTTGTCTGGGGAGCACAGGTTAAACATTTAACCATTCTGTAGCATCCAATTTACAGAATTTATTTATTTTTCTTCCGTCACACATCATGTACACTGACTCCCATGTAAAAGATTTGTGGCAATTGCATGATGTATGAGGTGCCATTTGTGAAATATTATTTAGTGTAAAACACGAACTCCACCCCAACACCCCATTGATGATTTATAAGTTGGATTTATAAATCTGCACTTCTCGGGGGTTGAGTTATATATCTTGCTTTTGATTTATAAAACTAACCAGTAAATCTTCCACCAAAAGTTTTGATTCAGAAATCATTATTTTAAGCATTAGATTTAGCTAAAACATTCTGCTGATTTATAAGCCACGGAATGGTTTTACATACCCCAATCTGGATTTACAAATTCTACAACAGATTTACAAATCATGCCGAGAGATTCTTAAAGAATAATAATAAAAAAAGTGTTGTGATTTACGGATCTTCACTTTGCAATTTTAGGGTACAACTGACTGATTTATAGCACTGAGGTTATACAATAATGATCTTAGTTTATAAAATCCTTCTTTTACTTTCAGTCAAAATTCTGATTTATAAGTGATGATTAGGTTTACGGATTGGTAGGTTACAAGAACTGCTCAGAAATGTCCCTGCTAAGAGGGAATCTCACACAAACAAGCCAGCCAAGGCAGGTGGAAGATGGATTGAGCAGCAAACTTTACTGATCAAACTATGGGAGCACAGGAAAAGGATGTTGCCGTTCGAAAGGGTAGAAAATATGAGTGCTGAGCTGCACATTTTCAGCAGAGAATGTTCAGCTGAATGGGGGGAAAGGGAACTCGATCCCACTAAGTGGAGGTATTTTTTTCAGGGGAGTGGGGGGGGGATACTATCGCTTCCATACTACACCCATCTTCCTGGGCCATGACCTTGAACAGGAAGGAATAATAGGAAACCCACCTGTGCCCCAAGGCCTTTCATCATCATCATCATTTTATTTGTATGCCGCCTTTCCACAGTTAAAACAATGCTCAAGGTGGCTTACAATATAAAAAAGATTTACATGCTTACAAACATAGCAAAGTAGTCATAAAGATAAAGAAAATAAATAAATAAATATAATAATAATAATAATAATAATAATAATAATAATAATAATAATAATATATTTATTATTTGTACCCCGCCCACCCGGCTGGGTTTCCCCAGCCACTCTGGGCGGCTTCCAACAAAGATTAAAATACATTAAAATGTCACACATTAAATACTTCCCTGTTTGGGCTGCCTTCAGATGTTTTCTAAATGTCAGGTAGTTGCTTATCTCTTTGACATCTGATGGGAGGGCGTTCCACGGGGTGGGCGCCGCTACCGAGAAGGCCCTCTCCCTGGTTCCCTGTAGCTTTGCTACACCAAAAACTACATAACCAAACTGAACACATTTCCACATAAAAATAAAGATACAAAAAATTAATATCAATAACAGCAAAAACTCTCGACAAAACTTCCCCCAAAATAAATACCCCAGTCCTTGCTGGGCAGCAGCAGCAGCAGCAGCAATTCTTATGAAGCCTGTCAGGCCCCGCCCTAGGCCAGGTGGAGAGAGGGAGAAATGGGGCCCTCAGGCTCCCAGTAGGTCAGACTTCCTGCCTAGAGTCTCAAAGTCTCTTGCTATATGTTAAAGGCTATGTCTGACAGTATCCTTTGCACCCACGTGAATCAGAAGGCCCTCAGCACTGGACCTCAGTGTCTGGCCAGAACGATGGGGGTGGAGACGCTCCTTCAGGTATACTGGGCCGAGGCAGTTTAGGGTTTTAAAGGTCAGCACCAACACTGTGAATTGTGTTCAGAAACATACTGGGAGCCATTGCCAGTCTCTCAGGACCGGCGGCCTGGTGCCGGCGGCCACTCCCAGTCACTAGTCTAGCTGCTGCATTCTGGATTAATTGCAGTTACTGAGTCACCGAGAAGCTGCAGAACGCACCTGCAAAAGAAACCTGAGTCTGGACGGGCCGTTAGGCTCTAGCTTTGCTTTCCACTGCCCTTGTGCCGCTGTGTTCCAGTCTTCTTTCTCCCACTTTTGATTTTCATTCAGACTTTTCCATCCAGATTGCTCCACCACATTCTCCTCTCCATTTTTCCATCTTGCCTTATTTGTCTGTCTTCTGCAATCGGCATAAATGCCTCCCAGTGTGGATTCCTCTTTATTAACAAGCTGTTTACTCCCTCCTCCAGATCATTAACAGTGATGTTAAGGGGGGAGGGAATGTTACCTGTTACCATTTAACCTCCTCCTCCGCTTTTTATTGTTACTGCCTGAATACATCTTTCAGCCTCCAGTTCAATCCACGTAGCGGTTGGGCTGCCGAGATCCAGTTTGAAATAATTTTTCAGGTGAGGTTTTGTGAGAGGCAGTTGCTTCTGCGTTGCCTCGCCATCCAAAACACATCATGTTCCCTACAAGCCTCCCTTGGCTTATTTTGCAATTCTATTTTTAAACAAGCAATCAAGATTTCTGGCAAGGTAACCTGTAACACTGATGCCTTATGATCACAGCAAAGTAGAAGCCAAGACTGTTGCAAGTTGCTCGAAGTCGTCTCCTGCTACACCGCACGCACATACACACGCTGCTGGCTTCCTAATGTGGAGCAAACACTTCCTTTGCATCTGCATGCAATACTATATATACATCCACACTAGATTGCAGTCAGTTAGAGCTGAGGCTAGGATTTTCCCAAACTGCAATCAAGAGTAATGGCACAGGTGCATGCAGATCAGATAAATAAGCGAAGCACATACTGATTGTCAGAGAAGGAAAGATGGTCCCGGATCCATAGCATAATTGTTTAGAGAGTTAATCAGTTGATTATTTATGTCTTGAAGAGCATAAAGGGGGGGCAGTGATAAGGGAAAAAGAGAGAACATATGGAGAAATCAAAGATGGAGTAGGAGGGGGGAATCCCACCAGTTATAGATTATATTTTGACATCTCAAGGCTGACCTTTCCATTCGGGAAAAGAAGGGGGAAAGCATGTGGCACAATCCCACTGGGATGACGGGAAGGCGGGCAGGGAAGATGCAACTCAAGCTTCCTTGCATGAAACACTCCCTGACTGTAGAAATCTTATCATCTAGGGAGAAGGGTGTGCTTGTGTGTACAGTATGGCCGCATCAGTTCCAATGTATGAGCAATCTGGCATGCTGAGAGGATCTTGCCCAAGCAAGCAAGCCATAGAGCTTAGAAGTGCTTTTGGCTCTTGCATGCAAGTTGCATGATTTCAACCAGCAGCCTTCAACCGTGTATGGTTGAAATCATGCAAGTTACATGCAGCGGTTGGGCAGCCCAGGCAAAACAGGGAGGGGCAGTCGGAACAGGCAGAAGTCTCCCCTCCCCCAAACTCCACTGGTTCCTCCACTTGCTGGTCCTGGGATCCAGAACCCCAGGCGGGTCAGCACCACTACTGGCTGCCTTCCTCCTCCCAAGCCAACCTACTGCCACCAATTAACACAAAGTGTATTAGGCGGGAGAGCAGGGGGCATGAGCAGAAGGAGCAGTCAGCTGGCCTTGGGATCACAAGGCAACACAAAGGGAGGGCATATATAGAACCATAGCTCCAGGTGATTTGTAAAAGTGAGCCATGTTTTTGCAAACAAAACAAGAGCTGAGATGATGAGTCAGATAGTGAGCCCCACTGATGTCATCCCCAGCCATCATACTCAATGGTCAGGGCTGATGGGAGCTGCAGTCCAACAACACCTGGAGGGCCATCAGAACTTAAGAAGAGTATCAGACCAATGGCACATCTAGTCCATCATCTTGTTCTCCCCTCCCCCCCCCGATACCTGGGGGGAACTCACAAGCAGGAAGTAATCACAAGAGCCCTCTTCTCTCCTGTGGTTTCCATCAACTGGTATGTGCAATCATAGCTGCCTCCAACTATGGAGGCAGAGCACAGCCTCCATGGCTAGTAGCCATCGGTGATTCCATCTCCACGAATTTATCAGATCTTCTTTAAAAGCCATCTGGGTTGGTGGCCATCGCTGCCTCCAGGTTCACGGCCACAGGTTCCTCATCCCTGGTTTAGAAACATATTCTAAAGGTCCAGGGAAAGTCTAGATCCACAGCCTAGATCCAGCTCCTAAGCAGCATCAATCAACTGAAAGAGATGAAGTGACATCAGTTTATAACTACCGTTTATCATCCTGCATCATTTTATGCAGACCCATCCCTTACGCTCACCCCCCTCCCCCCTGCCCAGAAGCTTTAATCTTTCTGCAATTTTCAAGATGCTCTCCTGAGGTCTGCAAAATTCTGGAGCATTTATAAAAGGAGGAAAATGGAAATGTCCTCTGCACATGGCTCCTTTCGCTGACTGTCTTGCCCAATGAAGCTGCTGGCACTTGGGGTGGGGGTGGGGAAGGCTAGTGACAACTTTTCAATGGTTTATAAAGAGCAGGTGACAAAAGCAAGCTGGTTATTTCAAGTGCATGAAAGAAAATATTGTGAAATATCATCCTGGGCTGCAGTCTTTCCCCTTTCCACACCCCCGCCTTAACCCATGGGGAAATTTGCAGCCTTGTATTCCTGGACTGAAATTTGGTCTTCAATTCGGGCCTTGTGGATTTCCCTTGGCATACAGGACATGATCCGAATGAGAGTTTAGCATGCTCAAATCTTTGATTGCCTTCAGAAGGATTAGAATTCCTCTCAGCCTTCGATTCTGACCTCGGCTGGATTATGGTTTGTGAAATGCATGTTTTGAAGCCAAGATCCATCATAATGGAATTTTAGATGGACTCTCAAACTGTTACCAGGAGTAACATATTCAAATCCACAAATCAGCGCTTCTGAGACATCATTTCATGATTTGTGCTGCTGAAACCTTGTTTTGTGTTCTTACCTGCATGTTCAGAACAATTGCACAGATTGCGGCAATCGTCTTTTTTATGCTGGGTTGTTGTTGTTGTTGTTGTTGTTGTTGTTGTTGTTACTTTTTCATATCCTAACAACATAAGAGGAGGCTGCCTGATCAGGCCAGTGGCCCATCTAGTCCAGCATCCTGTTCTCTCAGAGGCCAACCAGATGCATGTTAGAAACTAGCAAGCACATCCCAAACACAACAGCACTGTCTCCTCCTGTGGCCTCCAGCAACTGGTATTCAGAAGCATTGCTGTTTCCATCTGTGGAGACGAAGCATAGCTAGTCAATAGTCCTCTCCTAAGACCCCAGTTTTCTGTGTTATATTTCTGGGCTGGGAAAAAGAATTGCCTGCTAACCAGCATTTTGGAACATGTAAAACAACCACTCCCTTTAATACCGCACTCGCCGCTCCTGTACCAACAGGCTTACAGCCCTATGGTTCCATTGGGAAACAAGGGGGAGGAGTCAGTACACTCAAATCCCAAGGGGTGCAGAAGTACAACCCCAATTTTAAAGACCACGCCCCTCAAAGAGGGCACACACACATTAAGGAGTCCAATGAGGACTGAAATTCAGGGCTGTGCATAGCTCCCACCCTGATCCAGACCAACCAAGGGAATCCTCCACCTAGATCTGGCCCCAAATCAAGTCAGGGTGTGGGGTTAATATTCAATACAGGGTTTTCTAAACTCTAAATCAGGCATCCCCAAACTTTGGCCCTCCAGATGTTTTGGACTACAATTCCCATCATCCCTGACCACTGGTCCTGTTAGCTAGGGATCATGGGAGTTGTAGGCCAAAACATCTGGAGGGCCAAAGTTTGGGGATGCCTGCTCTAAAGAAATAGATGTCAGAAGAAGGAGACATCCCATCTCTCCCCCTTCTCCTGACAGCACTGAGAGCAGGAGGGCTCTATCCTCCTGAGTTCTGGTTCTCAAAGGAGCAGGGAGTGCAATGTCTTTCTTGCCATGGCAACGTCTTTTGGCTCACGTGAGAGCACGGGACCAAAAGATGGGATATTCCAAGATCCAGTCAGAAGCCAGGATGGCTTCTGTAATTCTGGGATGTCCCAGTCAAATCAGGACAGTTAAGGGGTATGTGAGATGCTATCCAGGAAGATGGGATGGTTGGCTAACACTTTGAATAGAAGCACTTTTGTTTGGAGGTGAGGCTACACTGAAACATATTTGCTGTGATTACTGCATTACTGGGGGTTGGGCTGGAAGACCCTTGGGGTCTTTTCCAATTCTACAATTTGATGATTATACGCTTTTGCTTAGAGTCCTGCTGGCACCTCCAAAAGCAGAATTTGTAACACAAAGAAGAGCTGCTGCAGCTGCAACACTCTACATCTTGCACCCCCAAGGAAAACAACAGAATTGCTACATCATCTAGTCCAACCCTCTGCAGGCAGAACCATTCCCTGGACCACCAACTACATCTCCCTATGCAGTCTGGATCACAGACTCCCTCTTATACTGTTCTAAGAATAAATGTCCCCCCTCCTCTTCCTTTTAACCTGAATATTTTGGGAGGGCTGTCAGCTGATCAAAGCCTCCTTGCTGTATCCAGCTCTTTCAATCACCACTTGCTTGCCACCTGTTACTGCAGCTGTTATATTTCTTGTTGTGTCTTCCTGAACAGTTGTAGGACACATATTCATTATGGATTGATAGTATATCTATGGCACACTAGACCACTGGATAGCTAATTGGCTGTTACAGCAAGAGTTGACAATAAGATATTTTTTAACTTTTCACAGCCGTTCTTTTTTCTGAAGAGCATCCCCAGGGTTGGGAAACAGCAAGACACATTGGTTTCCATCTTGTTACCAAGGGATTGCTAATAGAAACTTATTTTTCTCACATCATCTGTAAACCCAGGCAGGCACTTGAGGTTGGATTTTTTGTTACAGCCCTCTCTTTAATTTGAACAGAGAGCTTGGGCACTCACAAGAAAAAGGCACTCTTTGGAGTGCTCCCTCCATTATGAAAGTGAGGCCATGTTCACACCATACATTTGAAGTGCTAGGGAGCTGCTTTAAATAGCCACATTCCTCCCCTCCCTCCCAAAAAAGAATCATGGGAGCTGTAGTTTGTTCCGGGTACTGAAAATTGTTAGGATACCCCTTTTCCGCTCTCAGAGATACAGTTCCCAGAGTGGTTTAACAATTAATCTTTCTTCCCAGTGAACTCTCAGCATAGTACTGTTGTTGTTTAGTCGTCTAGTTGTGTCCAATTCTTTGTGAGCCCATGGACCAGAGCACACCAGGCATTCCTGTCTTCCACTGCCTCCCGCAGTTTGGTCAGACTCATGTTGGTAGCTTCGAGATCACTGTCCAACCATCTCATCCTCTGTCGTCCCCTTCTCCTTGTGCCCTCAATCAGGCCCGTCTTAACCACATTGAGCGCCGTGGCGCAAAGATCCCTCTGCCGCTGCCCCCAACTCACCGCGGACGCAGAGGAGGGACATGGCATGGGCGGGCACTGAGGGTGGGCTGGGCTCAGGGGCGCCGCAGCGGGTGGGCCGGGCTGCCTGGTTGTCCTCCGGGGCACCGGCGCCTCCTCCTCCTGCGCAGAGGCCTCTGCTGGGGGGGGGCAGTGCTGCACAGCGCCCCAGCCTCTTGTCCTCCTTATGCCCCCGACCCAACCTGCCAGGCTGAGGCTAGGACTCAAACCCGCAGCAGGCGGGCGGGAGGCAAGGAGCAGGGCGAGCGGGAGGGCGGCCGGGTTGTCTGGCGGGCGCAGCGCGGCACCCCCTGGTGGCCCGGCACCCTGGTGCATTGCGCCACCCAGCCTTGCCTTAGGGCCAGCCCTGCCCTCAATCTTTCCCAGCATCAGGGTCTTTTCCAGGGAGTCTTCTCTTCTCATGAGGTGGCCAAAGTATTGGAGCCTCAGCTTCAGGATCTGTCCTTCCAGTGAGCACTCAGGGCTGGTTTCCTTCAGCATAGTATTAGAGCCTAGGAAACTCTGGTCTAGCCTTTGAAATTTAATAAATATCCCACCTTTCCCCCAGGGGGCTTAAGATGACATTTGCAACTTCCCACTCTGCATTTTTGTCCTCAAAAATATCCAGTGTGGTTGTGAGGTAGAGAGAGTGGGGAGGACGGTCCCGAAGTCATTCAGCATGCTTCCTGATGCGAGATCTCTCAAAGGCTGACTCTTCCCATCAAGTATCATTTGCTATCGGAATCAAAAGTTTTCTGGCAAAGTTTCTGAGACTCCAGGAGAGAGAGAGAGAGAGAGAGAGAGAGAGAGAGAGAGAGAGAGAGAGAGAGAGAGAGAGAGAGAGAGAGAGAGAGAGAAATCCCTGGCACCTCATTGAAGCAAATTTCTTCATTTGATTCTCAGTCCAGAGGGCAAAGTGGCAATTTGATTCTTCGCCTTGGGTCTTCCATCTGGAGGATTGATACCTGAAGCCCAGGACTGATGGTTTAATCACACCCAAAGAATACAACAATTAGGACTCAGGCTAAATTGGAAGAGCTTCTGTGAATGTCGGTGGAGAAGCAGGTGAGTTTCTTCTCTTCTTTCCAGCAGAGTGTCTCTTTATTTGGGGGATGAAAAGGTCCGACAGACCTGCGATGATAACAATGCTATTCGCACACTTGAGTGGGGGATAATTTGCCAAACCTGGATTCCCCCCAGGAAAGGAGGCTCAGGTTGTCTCTCCCAGGGCAAGGGTGTTTTTGGCCCCTGTGAAAAGCATTAGAGCATAAGAAGTTCCTGCTGGATCAGACCGATGGCCCATCTAGTCCAGCATCCTGTTCTCACAGTGGCCAACCAGATACCTCTTGTGGGGATCCTGCAAGCAGAATTCGAGCACCAGAGCCCTCTCCCCTCCTGCAATTTCCAGCAACTGGTGTTCAGAAGCATTGCTGCCCCCAGCTATGGAGGGCAGAGCACAGCCATCATGACTAATAGACTATGAATTTGTCTAATCCTCTTTTAAAGCCATCCAAGTGGGTGGCCATTACTGTCTCCTGTGGGAAGGTGTTTCCTATGCACTGTAGAAAGACTTTCTGTTCTCTGCCCTGAATCTTCCAACATTCAGCTTCATTGGTTGTCCCACATGTTCTAGTGGATTTGAGAGAACAACACCTTTGTCAGGCTTGCTCCTCTCCAAACACGCCAGTCTTCTCTTCAGAGCACACTCCCTATGCAGTATGGGTTTTGGTTAGTACCTCCTTTGGGAGCCAAGGAGGGATTTTAGTAGGAACCCCTAACTGGCCTTGGGACTCTTCTTTTTCACCTGCTTCATACCATTGGAAGTAATTTGTTGGAATGGTGTTTTGTTGTATTGCTATTATTGGCTGTTAGTCCAGGCAGGAAAGACAACTCAAGAGATAGTGGGGTAAATAACTGAGACACTCTGGTCACCTTGTGTGAGGTCATTGGCTATGCCCTATGGGCTTGGCAGGCATGTTGGGGTGAACATCAAGCCACCAATGCACTTATCAAGTCACATGATCAAGTTATCCAGAGCAAGCTGGAAGCAGTGGCAAAGCTGCATGCTCCGGAACCAGGGGCGGAAAGCAGGCAGGGGCATTGGTGGCATGCATCCTGGGGCATGGCACGTCGCCTGCAGGGGCATGACGTGCATCCTGGGGGTGTGGCGCGTGTCCTGGGGGCATGGCGCACCACCCACAGGGATGTGGCACCCAGCGCGGTGGGGGGGGGGTGCGCGGCAATTGTCCAGGGGACACACGATGGTACCCCCCTCCCCGATGGTGCCGGGGGTGGTGTGCTCCCCCGTTCCTCCGCCAGTGGCAGGAAGTATTCCTTCAAATCCTTTTCTCCAAGGCCACAGGCGTCATCTGTAAACATGCTCAGGAGAGCAGAGTGACCTGGTTGTTCCTGTCTTAAGGGAACTTCCTGCCCTGGCTATATTTTGATTGGCTACTTTGATTTGCAGATCCTCTATGATGTTTTATTTAATAAATATAACGCCTTTCTCCACAATGCTGTGTTCTAAGCGTTCTTTAAGGTGTGTTGGCAATGCGATGCTAACAACAACATTGAATTTTATATAGCGAGCCCCTTCTGTTCACTTTCATCCCAAAGCAGCTGGATTTGCATGTCCAGGAGAAAGGCTTAAAAGAGGATCCACATGCCTTTGCAGAGCCGTTCCCTATAGACTCCACAAACCCTCTCGCCACCATCATAAAACGCTTCTACTGGCCCCATATAAAACACAACCACCAGATACCACCTGAGCGAGCGGTTATGAGCAATGCTGGCAAGTAAAAATACGAGGTGGAAGCATGGGTAAAATTTGATTTACGCCACCGCTAGTGAATCTACCACTGTTGGAAGAGTCCAGCTGCACTTCTGTTTGTGTCATTACTCTTTGAAAAAGAGACAGAGGGAAGATTTTCACCTCAAAAATTGAGCTAGACTCAGCAATATTGGAGACGATCCATCATCTGTCAGTGGCCTCAAAAATCAGTAGGAGTTTTTTTGGTACTCAAAAGAAAGAAAGAGAGAGAGAGAGAATCCTTTTCCTGGGATAAACAGCAGCTCACAGGAGAAAGATATACCCTTTGGATAAGTACAATAGCCACTGTGGTGTTTGCTTGCCTGATGTAAATTGAATTGGAGTGGGCATTTTAGGTACTTGCCTGAGAGGGATGTTACAGACATTTGCAGGGCAGAGAAGGCTCTTATGCAAATTGCTTAGGTGCCATTTTATAATAAATAAATAAATAAACAATCTGTTTCTTAATTTTCTCACATTTCTATCCCACCATCCTTCCATCATGGAACTCAATGGGATTTGCATGCTCTCCACCTAGGCAGTGTCCAGGTCCAGACTTGCTTAGCTTCATAAAGGTGGTGGCCTGATGTGGGAGAACTGAGTCTTCTGAGAGAAAGGTGGGGAGAACAAGAACAAGAGAAGACCTTGAGGAAGTAGATCCTCATCACAACAGGTCCCTTATGCTCCCTTTCTACTGCTCCTGAATGAAAGTTGCCGCGTTTGGACCTTTTTCATTCAGAGAATAGGCAACAATAGTTTACAAAATTATGCATGGCACGGAGAAAATAGAGGAAGTTTCCCACCATTTCTCATTACACTAGAACTTGTGGACATCCAATGAAGCTGGATGTTGGAAGATTTCAGGATAGCTAAAAAGAAGTTCTTCTCAATGCAGACCATAGTTCCACAGGACGCCCCATAGGAGGCAATGATGGCCACCAACCAAGATGGCTTTCAAAGTGGATTGGTGACAAGGACGGGTGCCAGGAGCTGGTCAGCAATAACTCACATGGCTTCAGTGGACTTTTTATTCAAAGAAACAAGACAGACCAGGAGGCAAGGCCTAGTGAGCACAGCAACTCTGCCCCTATGTGGCAGTTTTGAGGACTGAAGATCTCCACCTTCCCACAGCTCCCTAAGGCTCCTCCTCCTCTGGTTCTTTCCCAAGCAATCTGAGGCTCCATTGTCTTGTCTTTCTTTGCTCCACCTTCTTCATACCTCTTCAGGTTCTGGGAGACAAGGCGGAAGGGAGCTGGTTGCAAGAGGAGGGAGAGAATCCCTGGCTTCTTCAGCAGCCTGTCTTATCCCTGCCTCTTGCCCCCCCCTTCTCTGAAGCCTCCTCTTCTGCCTCTGGTTCTGGACTGCTCTCTGCTCACTGAACACTCTTTCTGCTCACTAAACCCTGTTAGCTGACTTCCAGCCAGCTGGGCTTAGCCTGCCCACCCTGTTAGCAGTTCCACTCGCTGGAGGCTCTGCCCCAGAGTAACGGGGCTCTCACTTCCAATATGGTCTAGAGTGTAAAGTCACAATAGTATTCAAAAGGTTAAAGCAGAGTGAACTGTTAATTTTAATGCTTTCTCTAAGCTTCAGTTTTAATAAGGGAAAATGATGTTCTTATTTGCAGTAAAGTGGTGTTATAAAATTCTGTCTGTCAAGCTCATTTTAAAACCATGGAAATAAATGATCTGACAAAATCAGGCTATTAGACAAGTGAAGAAGAGTGATTTCCATAAAAGTAGAGGAGCTGTTCCTTAATTTCACACTTGGTAGTCTTTTGGGTCGACTAAATTTTTAAATAAGTGATAAAATTATATTAGCGCAATTGCATTTTTATAGATTTTTTTGGTCATTGTACTCTTTTTCAATCCTTTCGTTCTAACTCAAGCCCATTTCTGCCGAAAGGTTACCTCTCTCCACTTATGTTGCCTCATAACTATTCTTGCTCAGCACTGGAAAGTCAAGGGCCTGCAAATCCTTTGCAATGACCAGAGCGTTCCAGAAGGAGTTCATTCTGAGGCAGCCATGTGGGCTCAAGGCAAGGACTTTAGTGATTTGATTGCATAGCATGAGAAATGAGAGCTGGTTTATTTATGAAAACTTACCTCGTACGAGTAATAATAATAAATGGCCTGCTGGCTCATCTAGTTCTTGCAGTGTCTAGCCTGGAAGGTAAAAAAGGTAAAGTCCAGTCAAAGGCGACTATGGGGTTGCAGCGCTCATCTCGCTTTCAGGCCAAGGGGGTCAGTGTTTGTCCACAGATAGCTTTTCAGGCTATGTGGCCAGCATGACTAAACCGCTTCTGGTGCAACAGAACACTGTGACAGAAACCAGAGCACATGGAAATGCCATTTACCTTCCTGCCGCAGCAGTACCTATTTATCTACTTGCACTGGCGTGCTTTCGAACTGCTAGGTTGGCAGGAGCTGGGACAGAGCAATGGGAGCTCACCCCGTCATGGGGATTCGAATGGCTGACCTTCTGATCAGCAACCCCAAGAGGCTCAGTGATTTAAACCACAGTGCCACCCGCGTCCCAAAACCTGGAAGCAGGATCTAAGCACAAGAAGACTCTCCCCCACCTCACATGGCTTCTAGAGACTAGTCGCCATCAACAGCCCTCTCCTTCATTAATTTGTCAAATCCTCTTTTAAAGCCATATAGGTTGGTGTCCATCATTGCCTCCTGTGGCAGCGAGTTCCATAGTTTAACCCCTGTCTGTCTGTCTGTCTGTCTGTCTGTCTGTCTGTCTGTCTGTCTCTACACAATATCCTTTCTGCTTATCACATAGAACAGAGAGAGGGATTTCAAGTAATTTTGCTGAAAATAGAAACAGGAACAGAAATCACTTACGTTGTCCTTTCCACATCCGGTGAGGAAATAAATCCAGTGAAGACATTTGGTATTCATGGCTATTGTTACTTTCATTCTGCAAATGATACATAGCCGATTATGTACTTTTGTCTCATTTGCATTGTATTTCCGTTCCACTGACATGAACAGGGCGGAATGGCATAGTGACAATGAATTAGGAACACAGGAAGTTGCCTTATACAGAGTCAGACTAGCTCAGTATTGTGTACTCTGACTGAAGGCAACTCTCCAAGACATATGCTACATAATTTTGCCAGGGCAGGCAGTGAGATGAATAACATAGTTTTGGGCAGAATATGAACTGCAGCAGAATGGAAACAGCACTACAAGTGATGAACACTGGGCAGAACAGAAATGAAGCCTTCTTACATTCCTATGCAGAGGTGAACAGTCTTCAGCACTGACGGCTCGTGTGTGTGTGTAGGAAGCTGCCTTATACTGATGCAGCTCTAGCTCAGTATTGTCCACACTGACTGGCAGCAGCTCTCCAAGCTTTCAAACCAGGGGTCTCTTCCAGCCCTACCTTGTGATACCGAGGATTCAACCTGGACCTTCTGCATGCAAAGCAGATGCTCTACCACTGAATCGTGGTCCTCAGATTTGTTTCCAAATGTGCCGTATTAACCTCACAATAACAGGTTAGCTTAAATTGTGCATATAATGTTGCTGTGATGTGGGCCAGGAGCGGAAGTTGTGTGGATTGCAGCTGACCTTCTGTCTGCAATGACAGTTCGCTGTTGAGGGTATTCTCCCTTTCATTTGTTTGTTGGCAAAAGAGATTTAATCTATTGATACACAGGTTGTGACATGCTGTTTGAACATTTGCCTGCTATAATTGGCCACGTCATCATGCATCATATTAACAATATACAAAAGTGCCCTGCAACTATTGTCTTATAGATCCATCACAGATCATCACAGAGCTTCTGGGACAGCTATCCAGCAGCATCCAATTGTGATTCATATTCCACTGGAGCTCCGAATCTAAAAAAATCACTGTCATCTTAGTAGAAAGCGATAGATTAATGACTTCTTGCTGGCTTGCAAAACCTACAAGTATTGTATGTCCCGGGTGAAGGATGGCAATCCAATTTATTTCAACTGAGCATGCTCAAAATAGAAGGGTCTGCAGAAATGGTGTGGAAAAGCAATTCCTTCCCATAATTTCACCTTTTAGGAGTGTGTAAAGATGGTGGGTTTTATAGAGAGCGGGGCAAAGAAGGGCATGATGTGAAAAGACTAGCCCATCATGTGAGCCCATCTTTTGTAGATTATACAACATAGGTACGTGCCAATGAACCAAACTATCCATTCAGGCAACAGGCTTCCCCAATTTCTCAGTGGCCTGTAAAAGGTATTGTTGTTGCTTTAATGGTGCATGAGTGTTTATCTGTTTCTACATCCTCATGCTTCATCCGGAAGCTGCAGTTATAGTGCAGAATTGCTAACAGACGTGAGGCCTTGTCAGCGTATAGCACCATAGCTGCCAACCCTCCCTTTTTTTGCGGGAAACTCCCTTATTCCAAGCCACAGCTGTCAACTTTCCCTTTCTTTGCTGGAAATGTTCCCTTATTCCAGCGCCGTTTCCCGCTGCTATCCTGGATTGTTAGATATATCGTAGACTGTCCCCAGGACAGGTGAGCCTGCTGAGTCCTTATTTTCAAATCTGAAAGTTGACAGCTATGTATAGCACCTGTGCTCAGAGATCTGCATCCGTGACCAATTTGCTACCAGGCCAAGTTCAAGGTGCTGCTACCGTATTACCGTACTATACAAAACTCTTCACAACTTGGGATCAGTTTATCTACAAGATCGCCTTACCCACTCAACTGCTTCAATTGGCAGAATGAGCACTGTTACATTTGCCACATAATACCCATTCTGCACCTATAAGAACTTGATCTCTTAGTGCGGCAGCACCCGCACTTTGGAACTCCCTGCCTATTGATATCAGGCCCTTTTTGTTTGTTTTTTGTTTTTGGGCCCTTTTTTGTTTTTATTTTAAAATAAGCTTTATTAGAATTCAAATCATAACATAACAAATCAAAACAACATATAACATAAACATAAAACATAAACAAACATAAACATAAATGAACATAAACATAAGCAAATCATGATAACCAAACATTTTTGGTTAGAGAAGCTTATCCAGGTGTTTACAAAGTTGATGCGAGTTTTAAATCTTTTTTTGTCTAATGTTATTTTAAATTCTTGAAAGTTATAAATTATTGTTGTCATTTTTTCTTACTGTTTCATGTTTTCTGTTAACTGCCTAAACTGTCCACTGTCCCTCAGACCTTGTGGGGGGCCGGAATATTATTATTTTTTTGGGGGGATGAACAAATTTCTATGCCCCACAAATAACCTAGAGAGGCATTTTAAACAAAAGGAGACATTCTACTCATGTAAAAACACGCTGATTCCCGGACCATCTATGGTCCGGATTTACAAGGTGATTCGGCCGGATCCGACCCCCGGGCCTTAGTTTGCCTACCCATGGGCTAGGCTGTCACATTCCTGCCACCACTGCTGTGCAGCTCAGAGTCTTGTCCTTCTAAGTAAGGCTGGGGAGCTGTCCAACAGGTGAAGCGCCAAGGTGTCTCAGATACAAGGGGGAGCTGTCCAGCAATGAAGTCGCCAAAACAGAGCAAGAAAAGGTGTTGACCCAGGCTAGCCATATGTGCAGAAAATTTCAGACATGTATGGAAAATGGATGTCTAAAATGGTGCCCGGGGGGCAGGGATTTTTTTCTGGGGGTCTTCCTGGTTGTTGTTGTTGTTGTTTTGGCAGGGTGCATGGTGAGGACTCCAGCCGCCCATGACGCCACGGCTGCTGGTGCTGGTCGCTGCCTCCCTTGCTTAGCCATGTGGGGCCACCCCATTGGGGAACCGCTTCTCCAAGGCATGAATGGTGTGCCAGGCAGCGGTGGCACTTTGGCACATGGAGGTGGCGCAGTGTCCCAAAGCGTGGCGGGCTCTTGCTGTGGCTGCATTGCCAGCACCTGGCACACCATTTCCACACCTCTGAGCCTGCCTACCTGGCCATAAGGTGCGAGTGCTCCTGCCCAACAGGTGTCTCCTGCAGCTAAAAGGGAGGCAACATGGGTTCGTGGGCAAGTGTGTATGTCTCTCTGTGTGTTAGTCCGGAAACCAGAAGTGAGAGCATCACTTTCACTTTCCATGAACTCTATGATCCAGGGAGGTTGGGCAGCTTGTAGCCCTAGCGGAATAGGCTCCCCCCACCCGCCACTGAGGTGACTCTATGGTTGCAGGAGTCTGGGCGGGCTCCTTGCGGGCAGCGGCAGGAAGGGAGAGCGGGTCAGTAATGGCCAAGGGAAGCAGGCAGGCAGGCAATCCAGGGTGGGTATTGGTCTCTAGGGGAATGAGGGTCACTTGTTATGACTGTTGCATTATTACACGGAAGGGTTAATGATGACGGTGGGCCTCCCCATGCAGGGTCAGTTGCGGCTTTCCCCCTCCCCCCCAAAAAAAGCTCAGCAATTTTTGGGGTGTCCGGATTTTTACTTTTTGAAATACGGCATGCCTAGGTGTTGCTCCAGCAACTGGTAGGCCTCAACAAAGTAGCTTTATAGCCGTTCCTGCTGCCCCATACCTTCCTGAAGTGTCAGTAGGGACCCAATTCAGAGCATGTGCAGAGTCTGGTTTTCCCTTTCTGAGTCACAGTCAGGGATGAGCAACCTTGTGCTGCCTTTGCTTCTAGGCTTCTCCTCAGAGAGGCCACTGCCATGGCTTCTCTGGGGTCCCAGGATGGTCCAGGAAGGAATGAAGTTAAGAGGCTGGGACCAGTCAGGATCCACTGGTGCCCCTGAAACTGCAGCATCTTCAGGTGGTGATCCCAGGCAGAAGATTGATCATGTCCACTGACCCCTCTGATCTTTGTAGGTCAGGAATGAGCGATGTGTAGCCCTCTAAATGATATGGGACTCCATTACCAACCCCTAGCCATTAGAGCCTTTGAGACTCAGCCTCTTTACTATCTGACCAACCTCCCCTTCCCAAAACTCCTTTCATCACCTCCTTCTCCTAAAGCTTCCAGCCCTGCTCTTCACCCTTTGGACCAGGGGTCAGCAAACTTTTTCAGAAGACTTTGTTGGGGGCCGGACTATATTTTGAAAAAAATAATGAATGAATTCCTATGCCCCACAAATAACCCAGAGATGCATTTTAAATAAAAGGACACCTTCTACTCATGTAAAAACACCAGGCAGGCCCCACAAATAACCCAGAGAAAAGGACACATTCTACTCATGTAAAAACATGCTAATTCCCGGGCCATCCACAGGCCGGATTGAGAAGGCGATTGGGCCGCATCTGGCCCCCGTGCCTTAGTTCGGGGTCCTCTGCTTTCGACCTTCCATCCTGGTTAACCTTCAGTCACCTCACTTCCTGGTAAGCAGCCACTAAGAGAGATGCCCATCTCCCTTGTCTCCATGGCAACAAAAGGACTTGTGAAAAGGCCTGACAAGGGTGAGTTCCTGCTGTTGGCCTCAATGGCCAAAATGGGTGGTCCAAATGAACTCTGTGGTGCTTGGTCTGTGATGCAGACCAGCTGATCTTCTCGCTCTTAAAGGCATCCCAGCACTAGTTATTTAAGATACCGATTTCCAGTTCTATTGAGTGAAGTAGAATATGAGAACATGGCAAACTGCCTTACACTGAGTCAAATTAATGGCCATCTAGCTCAATATTATCTACACTGATTGGCAGTGGCCTCTCTAGGGTTTCAGGTATGGTTCTCTCCCAACCCTGTCTGGAAATAGTTGGGCATCAGAGATTAAAAATAAAAAAAATGAGGCCATTCTCCTATAATGAATAATGACGCCTACGTGCACTAACAGTTTTATTTTGCTTTCTGTTTAGTTTTCTTTTGTATGTATCTTTTATTTAAAAAAAAATCTGCAGGGATGTTTTGGCATCAAAGAGGCTTAAGTCCTTGCAGAGTTCCACAGCCGCATCCTACGAGCAGAGAGAAGTGTAGCTGTTAATAAGGGTATCCATCACGAGACAGCCTATTTTTGGCATTGTGTATGACAGCCCCTGTAACTTACAATCGTCCCTTGAATGTGAACTTATCATTTAATTACACTCAGAGAGCCTGCTTCCCCCAGATCACCCTGCAAGTTAGTTAAGCGCATTGCAATTCTCCAGCTAATCGAAGTGCGATGGAATCAATCTTAGGTGTGCTACATATCTTCCTGCTCATGGGGACTCCCCACGGAGCGCTCTGTTGATCCCTCCCTCTCTTGTTTGTGGGAAATTTAAATACGCAGTGTCAAGTATAACCAAGATTCCCAAGCCGATAAATAAAGTGTTTGAACAAAAGAGTGATTTGCTGTTTGTCGTGAAATATAAAAGGTGGGCACGCAGGGCTCTGAGAGAATGCATTAACCCACTTCGACGAGGGGGGAAACAATTTGCTCATTTATTAATGGGAGCTTTTGTCAATGAATTGATAGGTACAACACAATGTTGGCTCCAATCCAGCATTTGTAATGGGAGGCAATTAGCATAAAATATAAGACGGGCCCTGCTGAAGCAGACCAGCATCCTGTTCTCATAGTGGCTGGCCAAATCTCTATATGGGAAACTCGCAAGCAGGAACAGAACACAAGAGCCCTGTGGTTTCTTATGGTCAGGAAGGCAGGTGACTCTCTTGGGTTCTGAGCTAACCTTGGATTTGGAACCTCCGTATCTCATGCCTGTCATATTCTGCAACAAAAACAAAAAGGGCACAAAACCATTACAGTGGTACCTCTGGTTACTAAATTAATTCATTCCGGAGGTTGGTTCTTAAGCTGAAACTGTTCTTATCCTGTGGCGCACTTTCATTAATGGGGCCTCCCGCTGCGCACATGCCTCTGGCACACGATTTTCATTCGCATCCCGGGGCAAAGTTTGCAACCAGGAGCAGCTACTCCCGGGTTAGCGGAGCTCATAACCTGAAGCGTTCATAACCAGAAGTGTTTGTAACCGGAGGTACCACTGTGGTTAGCAAGTGACCAATAGGAACATTGGAAACTTTGTGCTAATTTTCATGTAATTTGCAAATGGATTTTTTCTGGCAGCAAAGCATATGGAAACTGTATCCCACTATATTTCTGGGAGTGGAGTGGCTTTTATGTTTTGTGGAAGCTCAAATATTATGTGGAAGTTAACTGTTCAGGAAACATTGGCGGAAATGGAATAAAGTGCTGTGTGGATGCGGCCAAGGAGGGTAGGAGCCAAGGCTGGTTGGGAGTGTGGCCTAGGAAGTGTGTGTGTGTGTGTATGTGTGTGGAGACAGGGTGTGGTCTCGGAAGGATTTTGAGGGCAAGACAGAGGGGTTTGGGGGCCGCATTCAACCTTCCGGCCTGAAGTTCTCCACCCCTAAAATAGAGAGAACAGAAGAAACTGCAAAATGTTTGAGTCTAGAGAAGACTGCCTAGTTCAAGTTGTTGATGACAACTGGATCAAAACGGGTTGTAGCAATCATCTGATTTAGCAAACCTCCAGAATAACTATCCTTATAATAACTTGATGGGAGTGGCATCTTGAAAGAAAGCAGTACAGGCTCTATTGGCAACTCTCTCGTGAAGACTTTCCTTCTCTGGCAACTGTCAAGGAACTTACAGTCTGAAGTCCTTACAGGATTCATATCCACTTGTCTATCTTCAGCTGACTTTAGAGATTGTGTCCCCTTCATCACAGATCCTGACTCAGTCCTGGAGATTGACGGAAGTGTCACTACCAGACTTATCCTTGACAACACATTCTGCTCAAGACTGACTCGGGGGCTGTATGGAGAGATCTGCCTGGCGCAGAATGAACCTGTCCGACTCTTTACATGGGTCCGTCACTTCTGAACTGACGGCTGATCTGCTGTCGAGCTTTGACGACATTCAAGGCTTTCCCCTAACACTCTCTTTAAAATGTTCAGAGTCAGGCTCCTTTTGAGTCCTCAATATTTCCATGCTGCTTCTCTTCATCTAGAGGGATCTAACTGAAACCAACAGGAAGATAAGAATCTATGCAAGCAAATGATCAGCTCTTAATTATAGTGAAGCATGCGGATAATACAAATTGTAGCGCTCTAGAGATGTCTGCAGAAGATTAAAATAAATAAATTTGTATTCACTCTAAGGTAGACCCTCTTTGTGCTGTGCTCTTCCAAATCTGGACACTACAGATTCTCATGTGCCTTCTGATCACCAAGCCAGTCTTAAGAAGTGCTGTCACGAAGCACTGGTGCATAAGAGCTGGCTTTCGGACTACTTTCCCCATGCTGGTGACCCTTTTGCACAATGTTCACTAACCCATTGGAGTGGCCTCTGATTCCTCAGAGCCAAAGTGCAAGTGTACCATCAATGCATGGTATGAAAACAATGGGAGGATTGTGTGTGTGCGTGCTGTGTGCATGTTTAGGGACTTTAGTAAATGACAAGCTGTCACAGCCCTTCCCAGAAGCTGTGATCCACCCTTGCAGGATCAGTGCACAAAAGAGGTTGAGGCCTTCTCATCTGGTGATGGCTAGCTCTGATGCAAATATGTTGCACTGTTCCCCACCCCCCAAAAAGGCAGTACTCCCTAGGCAAGGGCTTTAAGGTATGGAACAAAATCCGAAAGGAAACACATGTCCTCAAGGCCAAATTTCAACACCTAGCTGGACACTGTGCCCTTTGGAAGAAAGAGGAAGCCTGTGGAAAGCTTGCAACCTAGTTCTTAGATGTGTGCTGAGGAACTAGGGCAAAGTGCTGAGCTACCCCTTAACTGAGCATGGTTTCACCAAACTCAGGAAGGCCATGGCTCCGTGTTAGAGCATCTACTTTGCATGCAGAAGGTCCCATGTTCAATCCTTGGTGTCTCTAGGCCAGGCATCCCCAAACTGCGGCCCTCCAGATGTTTTGGCCTACAACTCCCATGATCCCTAGCTAACAGGACCAGTGGTCAGGGATGGTGGGAATTGTAGTCCAAAACATCTGGAGAGCCGAAGTTTGGGGATGCCTGCTCTAGGCAGTGCTGGGAAAGATACCTACCAGTCTGAAACCTTGGAGATCCACTAGCAAAGCTAGATGCTCCAGTGGGTATAACTTGTTATAAGAAAGCTCATGTTCCTTGTTCTTTCTGGCTTCCTGAAAAGGCTAGTATGAGGCTGCACAGAACTGAGTAGAGTGGCATTGCACATGGTTAAAGAATTTCTGGTCCAAGTTCTGCAAACCCACCTGGGTTTGTTCTGCCTTCCTAGCACAAAGTATCTCTGAAATGCAGCAGCAGAAGTGGAATAGAGTCTTCTATGGTGGTTGAACTAGATAGATAGATGATAGATAGATAAGTAGCAGGATTTTTAAGCATTCAAGGAATATAAGCCATACCCCGAAAATAAGACATAGTGATAGGCACAGCAGCAATGCTGGCCGTGGCAGGAGGAGGAGGAAAAAAATAAGGCATCCCCTGAAAATAAGCCATAGTGGGGTTTTTAAAGGAAAAATAAATATAAGACAGTGTCTTATTTTCGGAGAAACACGATAGGTAGGTAGGTAGATGATAGATAGATAGATATATGTTTGGCCGCTATGTTTGACTTCTGAAATAGTAATCATGATACATAGGATTGTGGTATGATTATGATCATCATTAATTGGTTACTTGTTATCTAAGAAGGTCTCCAGGTGACTTACTTAAAATAAAAAAAACCAACACCATAAATATACCATAAAATTAAAAGATATAAATGAGAAAGTCATATAAAACATCAGCAGTTTCATAATTCAAAACAACCTCTTCCAACATTGTCGGAGTATTGTAAAACCACAGATCTTCTACTATCACTGTCCAAACTACATAAAATTGTGGAGTTGGATGGGATCCCAACAGTCATCTAGTCTAACTCCAGGCAATGAAGGAATCACAACTAAAGAATCCCTGACAAATGGTCATCCATCCTCTGTTTAAAAACATCCAGTGAAGGAGAATCTACCACCTTCCAAGGGAATCCATTCCACAGCCAAGCAGTTCTTTCCATCATGAAAGTTCTTCCTAATGTTCAGCTGGAATCTCCTTACTTGTCATTTGAATCCTTTGGCTCAGGTCCTCCCCTCTGGAGCCAAAGAAGACAAGCTTGTTCCTTCTTTCACCATCTCACCATAGCATTTTGTGTTCCACAGAGGTATGCATTGAATGCTTAAGTCACAAAACAGCTAAAAAATGGGAGGGGAAAGAGAGAAAGACTTCAGGGCAGCCACATCGTCACACAGCCAGAGTGACTTCTCTACTGAGCTCTGAAATAACTGTCATCTCAGACGAACCAGTGCCCCAGGTTTCTAGCTCTTTAATTACATAATAAGCAAATTATGGAAGCACAGAGAGAATAAGTACAAATGCATTCCGAGTCAGACATTTTGTCTCAGAGAGTCTGGCCCTGTCACGAGGAATAAAGATGAAGTGAATTAAGGAGTGATGTTGCATGATTCCTTTGCATGGTAATACACAGAGAGTCTGCAAATGTCAGCACGTTTATATGTTTTGTTAAGGGGCTTGTAATCTCTGTTATGTTTCTGAGTGCAGCAGAAGTCCGAAGCAATGGACTTCTTTTTTTCAGAATCCTTGCTCCTACCTCACTTCACTATCTTAAAAAATAAAGGAATTCCACTGGATGGATTGCTGGATAAATTGGTTTTCTTTTATTTTTTATGCCTCCATTTGTCCATCATAGAACCCAAGGTGCCTTGCATTCCCAGGGTCCCTGGAATTCTATCCAGGCACTGACTAGACCCAAGGGCTGGATGTGGCCCACAAAGACCGTTTTACCAGCCCATGAGCCGCCCCCGAACCAAGCCGTCCACACAGCGAGTCCCCCGCATGCTGCACTAAACTGGCACAGCGCAGTGCGGGGACTCACCGAGCGGCACCGGAAATGCCGAAAATCGCTTCTGCGCAGGCATGATTTTTGGCGTCTGGGCATAAGCAGACACAATTTCCAGCATCGTGCTGCACCAGTCCAGCCCACGGACTATCTCCATGGGAGTGATCCAGCCCATGGCCAGGAAATCTTGCCAACCTCTTGACTAGACCTAGACCTCTTTTGCTTCAGCAAGATGACCTTGTGTGCCTTCAACCCTAGGTTGCATTTTATTGCCATTTTCTATGGTAGGGTGGAGAGATAATGAGGGATCCCTCTTCTGGTGTTTGGATGCAAGTTGGGATGGACAAATATATCATTTTTAGGTACAGGTAGGTAGCCGTGTTGGTCTGACGTAGTTTCAATATCATTTTTAGTTTCACTTAGTTTCTCGTTTTCCCACTCTGAAGTTCAGTTCTCCACAATTCTACAACTTTTTAAAGTCCTTATGAAAACTCAGCACTGCTTCAATATGAATTTCTCCTAATATGCACAACTGTATGCATTTTGACGTAATAGACACATTTTTGCAAAGCAAATTCCCATAAAATAACAGAGGGTCCCTTAAAACAGCATATGTTATTTTAAAAATCATTTTTATTGATTTCAACTAAACAGAACAACTTTAAGTAAATAACAAGATTCAATTATACAGATTATAGAATACCTAGTGCAGAGTGCAAAACACACACACACACACACAAACCAAAAATTTGAAGTTTAATAAATGCTTTAGCTTAGCATATACGCTTTTGTACATATTGCTTGGTTGGAGAACTGAATTTTCAGAGGAGTGAAAATTTCAAAGAATGGCTGTGTTTTGCTTCTTGTATTTGTTTCAGAAAGTACAAACCAGGTAGTTTTGCCGTTAAAGACAAATTGCAATTAATTTCTCCCCCGTGCCGAGATATGAGTGACTTTCCCATCACTATCATGATGAAGACCACAAATAGTTGCCACCATTTTGTTTTTGACATACAATGAATGCTCTGACCTCCCAAACACGGCCCCACGCTGGAATATCCACCTCTGTAATGTACAATTTGACTGATCCACAAGGTGTGCGTGTGTGAGGGGGGCGGGAATTCAAAAGTAGGTCCCCAGGTCCCCATGGACTGAGGGTGTTACAGACCAGAATTCTGCCTCCTCTCAAGCTACCATCTAATTTTGTTCTGTGCAATGTGTAGCTCAGCCCTAATTCAAGCCATCTTCAAATACCTGTAAGGCTGTCACATGCAAGATAGAGCAAGCTTGCTTTCTACTGCTCCAGAGGATAGGACCTGAACCAATGGATTCAAATGACAGGAGATTCCAACAAACCTTAGGAATAACTTTCCGATGGCAAGAGCTGTTCAACAGTGGAATGGGCTCCCTTGAAAGGTAATGGACTCTCCTTCATTGAAAGTTTTAAAGCAGAGGTTGGATAGCCTCTTTAGCTTCTTTAGCTGTGATTCCTGCATTGCAGTGGGTGTACCAGGGGTCCCTTTCTACTTTACAATTCTATGATTCTAAGTACCAAAATGTTGGAATTTTTCTGGAAATACACTGGATGCAATAGAAGCATTGGAAAGTTGACTTGGATTTTTAGGCCAGTGTTCCACAACCACAGAACTACAACAATTCGATGAATCTATGATTAACATACAGGTACTTTTAATGTTTTCCCCCCCATTGCTGTCATGCATATTTGTTTGTAAGGTCATTCTTTGTTTGCAAGGCTCTTCCTTGACTGGGCCCTCTACCATGAGAGGTGAGGCAGGCCGCTGTTGGGCATGGGTCCTTCTTTGTGGTGGCCCCTCACCTGCAGAATTCCCTTTCTAGAGGTGTTTGCCTGGTTCCAGCCGTGCTACATTTTAGGGACCATTTAAAAATGCTTATATTTGTGCCCACATTTTTTTAAAATAAAAAATAAAAATAGATAGTGCTGCTGGCTTTTAGTTACCGCCGGTATTGAATTGGACTGTTATGCAGTTTTATTGCTATTTGATTTTGGTTTAATGTTGCTGTCTGCTGCTTTATTGTCTTAATGTATTTTATGATGCTCTATGTTTTATGTTGTTTTAATCTGGAAGCCTCCTGGTGGATTTTGCTCACACTACCGAAAAGGTAGGGGGCTATAAATATTCTCATATAAATAAATAAATTATCGGTCCACCCACACATGCACCTTAGGTGCCCCCTCACCTAATCCGCCTCTGCTGCACCATTTCCTGTGTTTTTTTTCTACTGTGCTGGAAAACTTATTTCCCCCCCCCCAAAAAAAAATTCGATCAAGTGCTTTGTAAATTTTGTTATTCTGTGATGATAATAAATCATTATAGTCTTAAACACTTCTCCAGCTCAGAGCCTCAGTCATGAATTATCTTGTCATCCTGACCAAAACATTCTCCGAAAAAGCTTGACAAGTGCTAAAACCCAGAACATGAAACCATGTGTTGTTGTGAAAGCACAATTCAGAAATGTCAATTAATTAGATTAAGAGGCTACTTTTAGCTTTACTTGTGTTGCCAAATAACCCTTAAAATATGCATTGCCGTGGAAGTCTACCTCAGTAACGCAGTAGTGCTCCATGCAAAATAAAGACAATGGATCTGACTAATAGAAGGAATTATTGCGTCTGTCACTCAGCTCGGGAGATGGATCTTGAAGGGAACGTCTTCCTCTCATTCCCACTGTATAGATTCACAAGCAAGATAAATTCTGCCATTTATGAGCTTAAGCACATCTCTCTCTCTCTCTCTCTCTCTCTCTCCCCCCAGAAATCTGATTCAGATTGGAAAATAAAAGCGAAATCACAATTATGCAGCTGTAGAAGCAAAATAGATTTTAACGTCTTCCTCTGAGTGTCTTCTTTGAACTTCACTTTAGGAAGGAGGTGTGCAGGGACGGGGGGGGGGGGCGACGACATGGCGCAATTAAATATATTTTTATCTCATCATCACTCGGTCCTAAAATCTTTTATCTTTAAATAATCCATAGCCTCAATTTTATTTACACTATAAACTGTTCCTATATTTTAATAGGGTGTTTGCTTTTAAAGGGGCTGTTGGCTTTAATAGCCGAGTTATCATTTTGTAAACTAACATTTCACATTCCTTCTAGCAAAATCCTCGCAAATCGCTGGCAACTCCCACTTGGAACGTGCGTTCCAGTTCCGAAAGTTAGATCTGAGAGTGGGGAAAAGTAAATGCTATGCTCAAAGCAATGTACGTGAAATGGATAGCTGAAACCTAGATCACATCTGACAGACAATGGAGTGGTGACATAATTCTAGAGAACAGACCAAAGAGACGGAAGGTATGCATTTTGATGTAGTCCTCATAGATAGGTGGTTTTCAGTGCCATGCCCAAACCTGCCCTCCAATTTCCCAAATGTTTTCTCCTAAGGAGAGACTCGCACCTATCCCAAACCCTGGCCATGTGACCTAGGCCTCAGTCCTCAAAAACCCCTTTGGAAGCTTCAGGTCTTCTTCATGCAGCACATGCTTAAGCTATGGGACTTGTTCTCACAGCAGGCAGTGATAGCCACCAACTTGGATGGTTTTAAAAGATGGTTAGACAAATTCATTGAGGAAAGGGTGATCCATGGCTACTAGCCATGAGGGCTATGCTCTCCTTCCACTGGCCTGTTCGGAGAACAGCCTTTACCAAAGGTGCCATGGGCTTTGAAGACGCTCAAACTCAGGATGAAAGGGAGAAATGTGCTAAGAGGAAGGCACACTTGGCAAACCCTCAGCCCAACCCCTGTCTGGAAACCTATGTCCCCATTGTGGAAGGACGTGTGGATCCAGAAATGGCCTCCACAGTCACTTACGGACTCACTGTTAAAGCCGTGTTCATGGAAGACAATCTTACTTGGCTATGAGCGATTGAAGAAGAAGAAGAAGAAGAAGAAGAAGAAGAAGAAGAAGAAGAAGAAGCTCTCCTTCCAGAGTTAGAGGCAGCCAGTTGCTGGGAACCACAGGAGAAGAGATACTGCTTGGGTGCCGCTTGTGGGATTCTCACAGGAATCTGGTTGGCTACTGTGAGAATGGGATGCTGAACAAGATTAGCCAATGACCTGACCTAGCAGGCTCTTTATATGTTCTTATGTCAGGTCGATAGTCATATTCTGGCTCAGCCAACAGTAGACCCTGCTAGAGGTTCCTTAAGGCAAATAGAAGGGGAAGAAATGGAGGCAGTGAGAGATTTTACTTTCTTGGGTTCCATGATCACTGCAAATGGTGACAGCAGTCATGAACTTAAAAGATGCCTCCTTCTTGAAGGAAAAGCAATGAAAAACCTAGACAGCATCTTAAATAGCACAGACATCACCTTGCCGACAAAGGTCCATATAGTTAAAGCTATGGTTTTCCCAGTAGTGATGTTCGGTAGTGGTGCCCACCCTGTGGAACGCCCCTCCATCAGAGGTCAAGGAGATAAACAACTACCTGACATTTAGAAAACACCTAAAGGCAGTCCTGTTTAGGGAAGTTTTTAATCTGTGATATTTTAATGTATTTTGGTATTTGCTGGAAGCCGCCCAGAGTGGTGGGGGAAACCCAGCCAGATGAGCAGGGTAATAATAATAATAATAATAATAATAATAATAATAATAATAATAATAAGGAAGTGAGAGCTGGACCATAAAGAAGGCTGATCACTGAAGAATTGATGCATTTGAATCATGGTGCTGGAGGAGACTCTTGAGAGTCCCATGGACTGCAAGAAGATCAAACCTATCCATTCTGAAGGAAATCAGCCCTGAGTGCTCACTGGAAGGACAGATCCTGAAGCTGAGGCTCCAATACTTTGGCCACCTCATGAGAAGAGAAGACTCCCTGGAAAAGACCCTGATGCTGGGAAAGACTGAGGGCACAAGAAGGGGACGACAGAGGATGAGATGGTTGGACAGTATTCTCGAATCTACAAACATGAGTTTGACCAAACTACGGGAGGCAGTGGAAGACAGGAGTGCCTGGCGTGCTCTGGTCCATGGGGTCACGAAGAGTCGGCCACGACTAAACAACTAAACAACAACAACACACCTAAGTCTAGCTTCTCCAGGGAGAGAGTTCAAGAATCTAGGAAATGGGATGGGGGCTAATATATGGGGGAATTGTAGAGACATTTAGTCAAGGTCTTTAAGAACCATTGGGCCAGGTACTACTGTTTACATTTTCCCACAGTGCCCTGTACTGAAGGGTTTTAGAGGAAGTAAAATGGTGCCCACTAGTGAGGGATTTCTACAACAACCATTCCAGGCTCTAAAATGGTTGCTAGGCCTCATTGCACCTTCATTCATAAGAGGCTTATGCTTCAATAGTCAGTAAAAAAAAAGTAAAAAAGTAAAAGAAAATGCAGAACAAATATGGACAATAAAATAACTGCACAGGGTAAAAGCTAATCAACTAAACTCACAACAGCCAAAATAAGATTTTTTTAAACATAAAAAAACCCCTCTAAAAGTATGCAATGTTTAAAAACCTAAAAAAAATAAATAAAAGGACCTTGCCTGGCATTGAAATGATAATGAAGTAAGTGCCAGGTAAGCTCTCCCCTGGAGGAGGCCATTTCACAGCCAGGGTTGACACCACTGAAAAGATATTCTTCCTGGTAGGGATTGATGAAAGTGTCATTTTTGTTTTCTCTCAGTTTCTCAGCTTCCCAATCTTAAATTCAGTATTTCAACATTTCTGTAGCAATTCGTGCTTTTTTGGGAGGGCGGGAATCCTGATGAAAATTCATTAGCATTTCCATGCACATTTCAAGCAGTTTCCCTTTAAGTTATGCACACTTCCCTTCACTGTATGTATGCAGTGGTACCTTGGGTTACAAATGCTTCGGGTTACAAACTCTTCGGGTTACAGACTCTGCCAAGCCGCAAGTAGTACCTCAGGTTAAGAACTTTACCTCAGGATGAGAACAAAAACTGTGTGCCAGTGGCGCAGAGGCAGCAAGAGGCCCTCATTAGCTAAAGTGGTACCTCAGGTTAAGAACGAATTAAGTTTGTAACCAGAGGTACCACTGTATAGATATTGTTTGGCTTCAGAACTGCATTGATAATTTTGGAGGGTGCGAATTTTGAAGGCTTTTTGTGCTTTGTTTTGTTTTGTTTTTTTGGTTCAAAAATATGAATGAGGTAATTTCTCATTTAAATGCAACAAAATGGAACCTTGCTCCCATCCTTACTTCCTCATAACCAGTCACCTTACTTCCAAAGGCAGTGACCCTGAGATGTAGAACTCAATGTGAATTACAGGTAGGTAGCCATGTTGGCCTGAGGGAGGACTGCAGCTCAATTGGTAGAGCATCTCCTTTTGGTGTAGAAAGTCCAAGGGAGCTTTCTGTGTTCCCGTGTTCAGATATTTGGATCTGAGGTTATGTAGGTAGCACCACTTTGAGTTGAGCTGGGAAGCCATCAAGGACATATCTTGCCCGTCAGTCTTGCAAGAACAGGGCAATACAGATCTTATTGCAAATTGTGCCAAAGAAACACAGCTTAGTTGTGTCCATTTAATTTCCATCTCAAGTAGGTTGGATGGAAGGAAATTAGGTCTTAAGGAAAGAACTGAAGCCCTGACCCTGGAATGAAAGAGATGATTAATGGATCTGATACATTGTTGAACAATGGTTCAATGAAAGCAAACTTACCAAAGTCAATGAGATCAATAGGTGTTTGCTAAGCAATTCCATCATTGGCCTTTCTAATGAAACCACCAAAAGGTAATTGTGATGCTGGTATGCCCCAATGTAGCAAATGTTGGCACCTGAAGTTCTCCTCAGTGCTCACGAACCCCCTGCAATCCCTCTTCCCAGGGATCTCTGGGAACTGTAGTTACCTGAGGGAAATAGAACAATTCCCCTAACAATTCTCAGCTGCAATCAACTGCAGTTGCCATGATTCTTTGCAGGAAGCCATGATTGTTTAAAGTGGTAAAGGTAAATGTAAAGAGACCCCTGACTGTTAAGTCCAGTCGCAAACGATTCTGGGGTTGTGGCGCTCATCTCGCTTTACTGGCCGAGGGAGCCAGCGTTTGTCTGCAGACAGCTTCCGGGTCATGTGGCCAGCATGACTAAACCGCTTCTGGTGAACCAGAGTAGCGCACGGAAATGCCATTTACCTTCCCACCGGAGTGGTACCTATTTATCTACTTGCACTTTGACATGCTTTTGAACTGCTAGGTTGGCAGGAGCAAGGACCAAACAACGGGAGCTCACCCTGTCGCAGGGATTTGAACCACCAACCTTCTGATCGGCAAGCCCTAGGCTCTGTGGTCTAGACCACAGCACCACCCACGTCCCATGTTTAAAGTGGTACCATACTGCATACAAACACATTTTTAAAGTAAGCACATAAACCAATTGAGGAAGAGGGACTTGACTAGAATAGTCTCAGTCTTAAGCGGTCTCAAGGGTTGGAGGGGACAGCCTCCTGTGTGTTCCTTCTGTTCCCTCCTCCTCCAAACTGGGGGTATGTGTTTGCTTTGCAAATGTTCAACATCTCTCAGGGGATCTGGGTCCTTGTTGGATTCCTCCCTCTTCTATGGGGCATGGGGATGTGTTTTCTGGGGTTTCCTTTTCCTCTCCGGAGGTCTGTGTATGTCACGCTTCCACCCTTCTGGATTCTGGAGGTCTGCATTTCGCTTCTTTCTCCCCTGATAGACAGACAATCTGCCTGCCTGCCTTCCTACCACCCACACCAAATAAGCACCCGCAGAGCAAAAGACAGTGGCAGGGACTTCCAAGTATGCCTCCTTTGGGCCAAGGAAGTATGCCTCTGGATGCCTCTGGATACCAGTTCCTGGGAATCACAAGAGGGGAGAGGGCTGCATGTCTCACTCTGTGTAAAAGTGAACCACTGGCCACATTTGATCTGCAAAGGGCACCCAACGCAGATAATATACGAGCCTTGTAATGTGAAGATTTGATGGGAGGGGGCTATTGCTCTCCTCCAGTATATATGGAGTCAAGTCAGGCTTCACACACCTGTGTTGACTCCATTTTCAAGCAAGAAGGGTGGCACTGACCCAAAGGAATAGGTGCCCCAAAGGGAGGGAAGGAGGCCCTGGTGTGTTTACTGGCAGATGACTCACCTGGGACTGAGGCCGCTGCATTTCATTTCCCCACCTCCCCATGAATTATTTAAGGATGACACCTTTCAGGGCATCTGCCAAAAGTCACAATCTTGAAGGGCAGGATTCAAAGGGCTCTCGCCCTGTGGCTCTCAGCTCAAGGGGAGCAGCTTGGGTGTGAGTTGTCTATGGAGAAGATGCAGACAGACCACAAGGGTGGACCAAATGAATCTGCATTAGTCCAGGGCTTAAATGTGACTCATGGTTGCCAAGTGTAAAAGAAAGTACTTCTTCACACACACCATTTATAGTTAAATGATGGAACTTGCAGGAGGTCGTGGTGGCTGTCAGCTTTGATGGCCTTAAAAGAGGATTGGACGAATTCATGGAGAAGGTCAAGCTTCTTGAACTGTTGCATTTTTTATTGCTTGTTTGACACATTGTGGGCCACAAAGTGGCATACCAATAATGATGGTGGTGAAACCCCCACGTGGTTTGGTGGAGACTTTGCTTTTCCCACATTTCCAGTTCATTGAGAGCCAGAACACATTCAGACATGGGGCATATTGCGTTAGTCTTCCTGGTTATAATGCTAGCATTCTCTAATGTTCTTTTCACACTGCAAGACCTGTCACATTATGGGGTGGTGGCTTTTTGACCTATGTAGTGGATGCATCTTCTGCTGTCAACCAAAAGTTAGCATCAGCACCAGACACACCTCAAAGGAGAAGTTATCCAGAGACTGAGTGTCACTGCAGAGAAGGCCTTCTCACACACTAAAGGTAAAGGTAAAGGTAAAGTTACACCTGACTGTTATGTCCAGTCATGGGCGACTCTGGGGTTGCGGCGCTCATCTCGCTCTATAGGCCGAGGGAGCTGGCGTTTGTCCGCAGACAAATTGCAGGTCATGTGGCCAGCATGACTAAGCCACTTCTGGCGAACCAGAGCAGTGCAAGGAAACGCCGTTTACCTTCTCACCGGAGCGGTACCTATTTATCTACTAGCACTTTGACATGCTTTCGAACTTCTAGGTGGGCAGGAGCTGGGACCGAGCAACAGGAGCTCACCCCGTCGTGGGGATTCGAACCACCAACCTTCCGATCGGCAAGCCCTAGGCTCTGTGGTTTAGACCACAGCGCCACCCGAGTCCCTGTTCTGTCACACACCCTGTTCTCACAAACTTCACTTGGCGTTGTAATCTCAAGTAGAGCCTACCACACTGATTTATCTCAGTGTTAGCATGTATGTCATGACATTATAGCCAGCATGGAACATTATTGGCTGTGCAGTATCACATGACCCTACCACATGGCAAAGAAGATGCTAGGGTGAGGCTCTGTGCACCAAGTGCTGCACCTTGTAGTTGCCAGTGACAGGAAATCACCGTTCCCATGTTCAAAGCAGCATATTCTCATAGAATACTCTTTGGGGTAACCATAATGTTGATAAAGAACCTGGAGCACTCTGGGAACTGTAGCAGAAGAAGAGAGGGGACACTAAACACAGGGCAACCATTTTCAACTAGCAGATTGACTTCAAAACCAACATGCATTGGAACTTTGGCACGATCTCACTAGTATGTTATGTATGTATCAATTTGCAAGCTGACGTTTTGGATAGGAAAAGCTGCAGCCATTGATAGATTTGGGGGGGGGGGTTGGAGAAGAAGAGCCCGAAGCTTGAAACAATTGCACGACAGTAAAAGAAAGGGAAGGAGGAGGAGGAGGAGGAGGAGGAGGAGAAGAAGAAAATGCTACACCCTCCCTCTTGAGATCTCCTTTAAAGATCCCTGTCAAAACAGCCCTTCAAACCCATTTGATTGGGTTGGAGCTCATCATACTGTCACCAACTCACTTTTCATTAGGCTGTTGCTCTCTGTTAGCGTAGCCAAGCAGAAGAACTCAAAACACATGCACAAATTAAATCGACATCCAAACTCCACCAATATACAAAGCAATTTAAATGATATTCATTAGAGCGATGACAAGTCCTGATGAGGCTTTCAGGAGCTGAGTCCTTCAGCTTTTGCCGACTTGGTTTCGTGGTCACTGAGGCGGAACTACAGCGACTGTACCTCGAGTTTTAAAAAGAGAGAGAGAGAGAGGGGAAAAAGAAGAAAGACAGAGAATAGAGCAGCTTCTTGACACACCTACCTCATTCCCTTGTCCTCTTTTGCAAAGGTTTAAATCTTTTTTGGAAAGGCTTCTTCCTGCTTTCTCATTCTGGCAAGGAAATTAGGCACATTTATTTCTTCTTCCCTCCCTCGCATGAGAATCCTTATTTTTTAAAAAATCCTCCTTTTTTAACCCTCCCCCCAACAAATGTTCCAATTAAAAAATATATATTCTTTTTTGAGTAATTTCGTTTCATCAGCCTAGAAAGGTCACTAACGCACAACCATGACAGCTTTAACAGTGCCCCCTCCCCTCTTTTAATATGGCACCAAAAGGAACTGGGTAGGATAGAACTGAAATAACGCTACTTGCAACCAATTCATGCTCAAGTTGCATAATGTTTCTTTTCTCTCTCTTTCTAATTTTCCTTTTTATTTATTTATTACCCACCCTTCATCCTAATGTTCCAGGACAGATTGCAACATTAAAACAACATATGATTGTGCAGAAATAAGTTAGGTCATAAAAAAAATATACACCTGAAGCATCAAAAGCCAGAGTAAAGAGGGGCATCTTCAACATTCTCTGGAAGCTGTACAATGATGGTGACAGAATTACTTATGTGGGCATGGAGTTCCACAGCTTAGGGGCCACCACAAAGCAGGCCCTCTCCCCCTGGGTCACCAACCCCATAGCTTTTGAGTGCAGAGGAAATACAAGGAGAGCCCACTCTGCCAATCTCAGCAGTCAAAATGGTCTGTGGGGAAGGAGGTGGTCTTTAAGGTATTTGGGGCCTGAATCCTTTAGGGATTTGTACACTAATGTTGAATATTGAGCTGGAGCTGGAAAATGAGGAATGAAGTGGATGTCAACTTATTGCTGGAGACCTGTACTGGATTCCATCATATTGGGGAAAGGGTCGTAGCTCAGTGGTTGATCATCTGCTTTGCACCCAGAAGGTCCCAGGTTCAATCCCCATGGGCGTCTTCATGTAGGGTTTGCAGAGACGCCTGGCTGAAACCTTGGAGAACCACTGCCAGTCAGTGTAGACAATACTGAGCTGCATGGAACAATGACCTGACCCAATATAAGGCAGCTTCCTCTGTTCCTATATAGTTTAGGTTTGTTCTTGAACATGGATTATTTGAGGCAAGATGCTACCTGGGAATCAAAAGGTCAGGAGAAAATAATTATCTCAGCACACTAAGTTATCTAGGGCCCAAAGTACCTAGAGAAGTCACATGTCACATAATAGGAATGCACACCCTTAGGCTAACCCAGCCTTTCTCAAACTTGTCCCCTCCAGATGGTGTTAGAATCCAGCTCCCATTCTCCCTGACCATTGGCTCTCCAGGCTAGGGCTTTTAGTAAAAAAAAAAAAAAAGGACTGAAGAGCTCTCGCATGGAGCAAGCTAGTTTTCTGCAGTTCCAGAGGGGAGGGCCCAGTCCAATGGGTTCAAGTTACAAGGAGGAAGGAGATTCCAAGTAAACACTAGGAAGAACTTTCTGATGGTAAGAGCTTATTCAACGGTGAAACAGACTACATTGGAAGGTGGTGGGTCCCCCTTTACTGGAGGTTTCAAAACAGAGGTTAGGTGGCTACCTATCAGGGATTCTCCAGAATGCAGCAGCTGGACTGGTGACTGGGAGTGGTCACTGAGACCATGCAACCATTGGCTCCCAGTACATTTCTGAGCACAATTCAAAGTGTTAGTGTTGACCTTTAAAGCCCTAAATGACCTTGGCCCCCATCATTCAGCCCGGACACTGAGGTCCAGGGCTGAGGGCCTTCTGACGGTTCCCTCACTACGAGAAGCCAAGTTACAGGGAACCAGGCAGAGGGCCTTCTCAGTAGTGGCACCCACCCTGTGGAATGCCCTCCCATGAGATATCAAGGAAATAAAACATCTATCTGGCTTTTAGAAGAAATCTGAAAGCAGCACTGTTTAGGAGATTTTTAAATGTTTTATAATGTTTTTAATATTCTATTGGGAGTTGCCCAGTGTGGCTGGGGATACCCAGCCAGATGAGCGGGGTATAAATAAATTATGTTGGTGCTGACCTTAAAAGCCCTAAATGGCCTCGGTCCAGTATACCTGAAGGGGCGTCTCCACCTCCATCGCTCTGCCCGGACACTGAGGTCCAGCGCCGAGGGCCTTCTGGCAGTTTCCTCGCTGCGAGAAGCCAAGTTACAGGGAACCAGGCAGAGGGCCTTCTTGGTAGTGGCACCCGCCCTGTGGAACGCCCTCCCATGAGATGTCAAAAAGAAAAAAACAACTACCAGACTTTTAGAGGACATCTGAAGGCAGCCCTGTTTAGGGAAGCTTTTAATCTTTAAGAAATTAGTGTATTTTAATATTTCTGTTGGAAACCGCCCAGAGTGGCTGGAGAGGTCCAGGCAGATGGGCGGGGTATAAATAATAATAATAATAATAATAATAATAATAATAATAATAATAATAATAATAATATATTATTATTATTATTATTATTATTATTATTATTATTATTATTATTATTATTGCTGTGTGAATCCCTGACAGGGATTCTCTAGCTGCATTGCTGGAGCAATGGATTCAAGCTACAAGAAAGAATATTCCACCTAAACATTAAGAACTTCCTGACAGTAAGAGCTGTTTGACAGTGGAACTTGCTGCCAATGAGTGTGGTGGAGTCTCCTTCTTTGGAGGTCTTTAAGCGGAGGCTTGACAGCCATCTGTCAGGAATGCTTTGATGGTGTTTCCTGCTTGGCAGGGGGTTGGACTGGATGGCCCTTGTGGTCTCTTCCAACTCTATGATTCTCTGATTCTATGATGGGGAAGGAATTTGGTTCAGTTTGCCTTTAAAGGTACCCGGTTTGAACTTTCTGAAATAATACAGGAACCAAAATGTGACCATCCTTTGAAATTTGCAATTCTCTGTATTTTACAATGCAGTTCTCCAACCAGAAGGTGTGCCAAAATGCACATACGAGCTTAGAGTGTGCTTTTAAAATGCATGTATTAGTGAAAATGACACCCAGAAGTTCAGTCTATTAGAAGAAATTGCTTGAGGAAGGAGTGCTTTTTCAGCAAAATTGCATACCAAAATGTGTACAAATAGGAGAAATTCTTGTCGGAGTTCTGACAAATGATCACAAGGATTTGTTTTTTTAATAGAATCATTTGCAAACTGATGTGGAAATGTGGAGAACTGAGGACTGGGGGTCGGGCTGGGGGGGGCAGGAAGAGAAGCCGAAATTGAAGTTGTCAAATGTGCTCCCCCCAACCTGTGATGCTGTTTTCAATCTCACATAGAAGGAACTTAATATCTGTGTAACGAGGAAATGCCTCCCCCTCCCTCTGGTCAGTTCTCTTTGTAGTCTCTTATGTATTTATGCTGCAGAGAATTTACCGTGAAATTTTTGGCCAAACTAAATTCAAAACTAGGCTTGCCATATTTCAAAAAGTAAAATTCCCCAAAGTTGTTGGGCTTTTTTTAAAAAAGAAAACCACCGAAAACAAAGTGGGAGGATACATTTTTCAATTTCAACTTTATTTATTTATTTATTTATTTATTTTTCTTTCCCCCAGTGGAAAAGGGGCCAGTGGCACAGCCTCCCCCCAAAAAACTAACAAAAATTCAACACCCCCTTCAGCGTCTCCAAGAGCCGATTCTTCTTCCTCGTCTTCTAGCAGGGAAAGAAAGGGAGATTCCTTGTTGAGGTTCCCCACCCCCTGCTTTGGGAGGGTGGGAATGAGGAAGTAAGTGCCTTTGGACCTGCTCCCGAGCAAGTAGCCACAGGCACCCTGTTCCCTTTTAGCCGGGCTCCTCGGCTCCTGATCCACGACGTGGAAAGGAGCGTGATTGTCCTCCTCGAGGCAGCAGCTGCGGAAGCTTCAAGAGGGTAACACAGCAGCTCTCTAGGGGGAAGGAAGGCAGGGGCAGGATAACGGAGTCATCTTTGCAATAATAGAATCAAAGAACTATAGAGTTTGGAAGGAACCCACAAGGGTCTTCTAGTCCAACCGCCTTCAATGAAACAGTGCGTAAATTACGAAAATACCAGCTCTTGGGTCAGGGTACTGAGAAGGGTTGTTGATCTGATAAATTGCTACTTCTAACAAGTAGACTGCACCAGCACTGTAGTATCAAAATCATGAGCTCTTTGCCAGGGCCTTGTAAGCCTGCTCAATAAATCCAAAAATGGCCTTGGATCTCTGTTGTCAGAAAAATATAAATCAAATGCCAAGGAAAGGACAGGTATTCATGTCCATTCTACAACATTTTTTGGATGGCTCTGAGTGGAGCTCATGGATCACCCAGTGATCTGCAAACCATGGTTTGAAAACCTATACATATAGCCTGAGCTGGTCCAGCATCTTGTTCTCATATTGGCCAACCAGATGCCTCTGGGGAAGCCCACAAGCAGGACCCAAGCACAAGAGTCCTCTCCCCTCCTGTGGTTTCCAGCAACTGGTATTCAGAAACATTACTACCTCCGACCATGGAGGCATAGCCATCATGGCTAGTAACCTTATTCATGGAGCCTTATCATCCATGAATTTGTCTAATCCTCTTGTAAAACAATCCAAGTTGGTGGCCATCAATGCCTCCTGTGGCAATGAGTTCCATAGTTTAACTCTGCACTGTGTGAAGAAAGACACTCTTTTATCTACCCTGAATCTTCCAACAGCCAGCTTCATTGGGTGCCCATGAGTTCTAGCATTATGAGAAAAGAATAAAAACTTTTCTCTATCCATTTTCTCTGTGCTATTCATGATTTTATCTGTCAACTCTTACTCACTCTTTCTCTGGACTAAAAAAGCCCCAAATGCTGCAACTTTTCCTCGTAGCAGAGTTGTTCCATCATTTGGGTTGCTGTGCTCTACTTTTAACAGGTAGCAGTTGTTGGGAAACAGGAAGACATCCTTCCCACTGTTGTGCTTCCTGGTCCTTAGTTTTACCTTTCAATGGGAACTGAACTGAATCTGCCCCCATCTCTGTGGCCAGTTCTACTGTTGAGCACACCTTCCCTTCTATACTGATTCAATGATCCATGCATGTATTACTCGAGCAGTGCAGGAAGGAATGGCACCAGGGCCGTCTCAAGCATTTCGGGTGCCCTGGCGCCGTGGTGCGGAGATCGCTCCAGCGCCCCCGCCCTAGTGGGCGCAGCGTGCAGCCCTGGCACCCAGCGCCCGTCCTGAATGGCCGGCCCTGAATGGCACATTCCTGCACTCACACACTGCTCCATTAAGAGGAATTGCGTGGGTTAGGCAATCCATGGATTTTCATGCCAAGGCAGCATTCTCTCTCTGCATTGATCTTCGTTCTGACAAAGTACTATTTTGTATTTACATGAGCCTAGGAGCCAACTGCGGGAGGCAGTGGAAGACAGGAGTGCCTGGCGTGCTCTGGTCCATGGGGTCACGAAGAGTCGGACACAACTAAACGACTAAACAACAACAACAACAACAACACACACACAAACACACACACACACACACACACTTTAATGTGTACCTGAGTCTAAACTGCATACAAAAATGAGTTTCTGATGAGAAATTCACACTGAAACGCTGGTGAATTGTCATAAAGGTTTTTTTAAAAAAATGTTTATTGGAAATTGCTGCAGAAATGTGGAGAGCGGAATTTAAAACTGGATAAATGAGAGAGAGAGAGCTCCTTCCATCCCTAGCCAGGACCACTGTGCAGAGAGTTGTTTGATGGTCACCCTGCACTCTCAACTGCCTTTAGTACATCATTGGAATGTGAAATTCTCACCTGTAAATGTGCTATTGCAGGCATCCCCAAACTTCAGCCCTCCAGATGTTTTGGACTACAATTCCCATCATCCCTGACCACTGGTCCTCTTAGCTAAGGACCATGGGAGTTGTAGGCCAAAACATTTGGAGGGCCACAGTTTGGGGATGCCTGTGCTAGTGGATCACAACTTTGCATCACCCCTGTATTGGGCCAAATGCCTTTTATGTCCACAACAGCTGAATGTGGACTGGTTAGCAATCCTTGCCACTGAGATCCAATAGAGGAGAAATGAGGAACAGATGACCTGCTTTCCTCTGGCAAAGATAAATGTGTGTGACTGGCTTCTATCATAAATGCAAGAGTGTTCCTTTGGGGGGAAAGAAAACATGTTTTGTCCAAGCTAGAGCAAATGGTGACTCCATTTGTTGCTAGAAATGTTTTCATTTTCCCAACCTTTTTGTTTAACTTTTATGATCTGTTCCTCTGTTACATAATGCAGCAAATAATATTTGGACATCATTGTCTGAAATAAGTAACAGAATACTTACCGTGGTGCTAACTTACACGGAGACAAAGGAATAAAAGCAAGAAATGAAAAGATATGTATTTTTCCAAGAAACTTAAAGAGCTCTTCAGAGGCACATTTTCAAAACGCAACATTTATTAAATTTACCTATTACCAGTCAACTCATTTCCCCCTGTACTGAATGGAATTACTTCATTAATTTTCTCCTGCAGATGAACTGTAACATTCGGAAGATATAGAATTTAAAAAGCTTCTTCCATTCATTACACATGCGTGCATGGACGTGTGCTGTATTATAGTGAAAGCTTGAAATTCGGCAAATGTCACCATTGTAAATATTGTAAGTATTGGCAATCCCAGACCAATATTATAAACCTCCAAATATCAGAGATATCCTAGTGAGTTCAATGAATATAGGCAGACATAATTTTCAGCATTAACTTGTTAGGTCTGAAAAGTGGGCATCCAAAATATCCATCTGGATTTGTAACATCAGGATTTGACCATGATATTCACCTACATTTTGAACAGTTACTGGAACAAGAATATGAAATATCTTACAAAAATCATGCAATCCACTCCCCACACTGCTTTTGCAATTTACAAACAGGTTTGTTTCTATTTCTTTTTGTGGGGAATCAATTACCAAAGTGTTTACCAACAAAGATATTAAAAGCAATTGATTAGCCCAATATTGTGAATATTGCAGATTTAAACAATGCAAAGCTGTCTTTCTTCCATTAGAAAATTACAATGTAGTTTGCACAACGGAGGCAATGGTATAATTAGAACAGCCAAGCTACAATTTCTGATGCCAAAAGAAAATATAATGAAGTTGCTGGAGAGATTTGGGCTCCAATAGTAGTTGCTTTTTTAAATAAAAAAACACAAAAAACCCTATATGCAATATTTCAATTAATTATACAATCCTTTCTGCTGAAAATTTAAAGACACATTCATATATATATATATATATATATATATATATATATATATATATCCCCTAAATGTTGACTTCATTGAGATTCTTTCTCAGATCTGGCATATTGATTTCTTGTTGTGAACTGAGCTGTTCAAGCTCCATTTAAGATTTTCATCTTGCATGTAGCCCTGAGCACATCAGAGCACCATAAATTAGTTAAATTGCACATTTATCACAAATGTTATTTTAAGATACTGCGTAAATGTGATAGCTGGAAGATATACAGTATACAGTAACAAGCCACAACTTGGGTGGGGTTAGACCAGGGTCACCTTTATCCACTTTTGATTTAAAGCTTGTCCCCCCCTCCCCCGCACCTCGCTCATCCCAATATCAATGTACCACTTTCTTCCCGCATGTGTGCTATTTTCATTATGCTGTCTCGAGCTCCTGTTTTTTGCAAAGCCCAGAAGAAAACCCAATCTGTGAAGGAAAACAAGAGACTGAAGGAAAGCTTCTCGACCCATGTTTCCATCTTCGTGCTCTCACATGACCACTCCATGGTCTTCTTCATTAATGACCATCACTGAGAGCATCTTTGAGACCCCATAACTATAGCACCACTTCCTGTTTGTCTGAATTTACCCAGCATTTGCATAGAGTTGACCTTTTTTGTGTTTCGACGGGGAAATTAAGCCCATGCATGAAAAGGATAAGATGTTGTGAAGATGGCTTGCACTGGATCCAACCATTGGTTCATCGGCCACCTCAATTGCCACTTGGACTAATAGAGTCTTTCAACAGTTTTCAGCCTAGATTTTGTCCATTCTTTTTAATTGAGGATATCCGGGAGTGAGTGCCTAAGCTCCACTAAGCTCTACTCCTAAGCTGTGTCTGGAGACACCCTAGCAACATCTAAAAAGTTTGTGTCCAGTGAGTGCAAAAAGGAGAAGCACGTATCAGTGGGTTTAGCCACTCATCCATTTATACGTAACATGATATCCCAATAGCGTGGCCACTGGAACGAAAGATTCCACCTATGGAAGACTTACAATCTGATCAATAAGTTAAGGAGCATAGACTGAAGTGAAATGATTGCAGCAGAAACAGAAGCTTTGCAAGCTCCTGCATTGCGAACTGGCACAGGAGCTGCAAAATAGGCAGGGCCTGCAAAATAGGTCTCAAGCCGCAAAAGCAGGCTTAATTGGAGCTGTTGTGCAGAGAAGTTGATGAAGTGGGCTGGAGATATTGTGTTGGGCTGTGCTATTTTTCTATTAAAAAAAGAGAGAGAGGCGCCAGGACTCACCATGAACATCTCCCTTGTTATCATATTGCACCCACCTGAGAGGTGCCGGAACTGGGTTGCGGCAAGTTGTGGCTGAAAAAAAGCCCTGGTGTTAGGTATGATGTACTTAGTGACAAGCTGAATAGCCAACCCATAAGGCATCAGCCAACCCATAAGGCATCTGAAGGTTTGATAGCTTTGTAATGGGGTTGTATGTGAATGGGTGAACTTACCACATCTGTCCTGCAAAGGATTCAACGTAGCTGTGCCAGGGTAAGCCAAGCTGTATCCCGGGGGAAGAGAGGACCATATTTTCTAAAGCATGGGTAGGCAAACAAAGGCCCGGGGGCCGGATCCAGCCCAATTGCCTTCTAAATCTGGCCTGCATACGGTCTGGGAATCAGCATGTTTTTATACGAGTAGAATGTGTCCTTTTATCTAAAATGCATCTCTGGGTTATTTGTGGGGCCTGCCTGGTGTTTCTACATGAGTAGAATATGTGCTTTTATTTAAAATGCATCTTTGGCTTATTTGTGGGGCATAGGAATTCATCCCCCCCCCAAAAAATATATAGTCTGGCCCCCCACAAGGTCTGAGGGACAGTGGACCGCCCCCTGCTGAAAAGGTTTGCTGTCCCCTGCTCTAAAAAATGTCCTTCTTGGGTCCACATGCCTATGGTGGCTAGGGCCAAGGGCAAAATGTGATGTGACTTGTAACCTCATACAGTAGGCTACATTTGAGGCACAGGTGATAGGTTTTCTAAATATTTTGACACAGCTGCCAGAACCCGGCATGGCAGCCCATTCCCCTTCCTCAGTTTTTTGGTTTTGCACCCCCTAAGTCCTGCCCGGATCAAGTCCAAGATTCAGGATTCCCTTTGTAACATGTAAAGAAGATGTAATGTTTCCGTATACCAGTTTGCTTTGTCTGCCTGCCTTGCTAGCCCAACATCCCGCCTTCGCATATGGAAGCTGCAGTTCATGTATGCTAATGAAGATTAAAATGGCAGCTCGCGTGGTTTTGTTAGACTGATACGTGAGTGCCAGTAAAAGTTTTCCATTAGCATATAAATGCCTCCGTTTGTTTGTCTATGCGCTCATTCATTCTCCTATCTTTCCTTGCTATCAATTTTGTGCAAAAGTGGAAACATCCTGAAAATCATAAAAGTTGCTGTAATAAGTCTCGGGATTTTTCTCTATGTCAATTGAAAGGAGGTGGAAGGAGTTCTCTAATCCACGGAGGAACCTGCCAGGGCTCCTTGCTTCTCAGAACACTAATAATGCATTTAAGAGGCAATGCGTATCAGGATCTGATTTGGTTTGAATACACAGCTCTGCAAACGATCTATTTGCTTCCTCACAAAATGTTGCTTATAAACCTTCTTCTTTACAGTCAATCTTCCTGGAGGTTTAAAGGGGAGATATAACCTCCATTTCATTCTCTCTCTGTGTGTTTTTTTTCCCTTTTTCCAGGCAGCCTTTGAATATTTGCTCCCTTGCTCTTTAAATGCGAAAGTTCACAAAAACTCCCGTGATTTATGTATAGATTTCTGTCTGCCAACACCTGGCAGATGAAGGAGCCTCCTTAAGCTTCAGTCATAAACAGCAAGTATACAATTTAATTTTAATGTGCTCATTAGTCGTAGCACATATCAGATATAATTGTGAACGCAACACAAAATTATAGCAAAAAAGACAATTTTAATGCGGCTGTAGAAAAAAAGAAAAGAAAGAAGGTTATATGAAGAGTCATATAATGGTGCCACATTGTCAACAACGGAAGAGGGGGCACAGAGGGTGCGATTCTGGGTCTGTGCTGTTTACATGCCAATATTGTACACATAGATTCTCATATGGTGTCAGCTGTCAGTTACTTCTGCAAATTAACTGCCAAAAATGGAGACGAACAGAATCACTTAGTGTGCTGGTAACCACGGGTTACCTTTCATATGCCTAAAGATAAAACTGCAGTATGAAATCTTGGGAGAATAATTAGGGAGAACAAAACAGAAAGTTACCAACTGAAAAGGGAGAGAGAGAGAGAGAGAGAGAGAGAGAGAGAGAGAGAGAGAGAGAGAGAGAGAGAGGTGGAAAGGCATTCTACGATAGGAAATAACACAACCAAGAGTGCATATAAATAAGTGGAAGAGGGTATATCACAGAATGCCTCGTAACTTTTAAGCAAAGTATTACAGTACAAACATTTTAAAGGCTTTTTTTATCAATGTTTATGAAATACAGTACAAGGTTTTTTCCCCCTTCAATTCTCCCACCCCCAAATAGATTTAACCCTTTGAGCACTGAGTTGATTTTGAATTTTTTCGCTTTTGAATTTTTATTATTATTATTCATTTTACTAATAAATACCTTTAAAATTCATGTTGTGCAAAATTAGGTGTAATGCACGCCAGTTTGTGGCTTCATTTATCAGAATGTTTCTTTCTTTCTTTTAAAAAAGGTAGCAAACAACTAATAAATATGTATAATTTAAACATGAACCTCTATCAATATAGATGTACTGTATAGCAAAAGGAAAACAACCATACTTTGCTTCAAGAATAATGTTTTTCTCTTTTTTTGAACACTTTATAAATGCTATCGAGTGTATCTTTTCATATAATTTACATTATTCAGATGTTAAAAGAAAACCTTTTGACCTAGAAAAGAAATATACAATATTATTTTATATATTTATATATATATATTTATATATTTATAGGTACCACTTATACTTGGAGCATATTAGGTACAAAAAAATTCACCCTTGATAAAAACGTTGAAGAAGAAGAAATGGCATTGTCCACAATCACATTTTCCATATGAGGATTCTGAAATCTGTACAATATATATATATATACATCGACGTTTCAATGTGAAAATAATATAGCCTGAAAGTTCACGATGGGTGCCACCCCTGCAGTTGTGGGGGTGCGATAGATAATTCCAACAAAAGGCATATCCAGAAAGAGCATCCTATGGTCCCCATTTGGCACGGTAGCCTATAACCAGATTCACAAGACACGTCCCAGAGAAATAAAAGTAGCTTTCTTTGTGGATAACAGCAAATGGTGTGGCAGGGCTCCACTGCTGCTCTGAGTTCTGCCCAACTGAGTCTCAGCCCCACACTGGGACAGAAAAGAGGAGGGCCTTGGTGGTGTTGGTGAGGTCAGTGCAGTGTAAGCGTGGCAGAGCGAATCCAGGGCTCTTGCAGTGTGTTTGCACCACACTGACCTTGCCACCAGTTTGCCCCTTCTCCACTCCATCCCGGTATGCCGTAGCAACTCAGTTGGATGGAGGTGAGGTGAGCAGCGTAGCAGCGCCACGCCATCAGTTGCTGCCTGTGGAAAGTCCAAGCAAACATCACAAAAAGCCAAGCTGGGAGGACTGCTGGTCCACACCAGCCATAAGAACTAAGGGAAGAAAGGCGAGTCTGGGCGAAGACAGGCTGAACAATCTGGCCTATGGATACTGGAAGTGCTGAAACAAGGTATCGGATCCCTGAAACAGAAGTGATTTTGGACATCGCAGGAAGTGCCACCACCTAGCTGCTCAAGCACCTTGCGCATAAAGCTGGTAGCAATTCCATGCAACAGCCAAAGGGAAACTCACACAGGAGAAGCTGGTCTGCATTCCCTGGGTGAATCCTCTCCTTCAAACATTATAATCAAACTTAACCAGCCAGATGCGCAGCCAACTAATGGACTGTGGCATGTCTTGTTCAAGCCCATTCTTAGAGTTGCTTGAATGTCTCCTCAGCTGTAAGGGGGTTGTTGTTTTTAAAAAGGAAAACATATACATACTTCATTGATATAATAATAATTATTATTCTTATTTTTTAAAAAACCAAATTAATGCAAAAGTGCTTCAAAGTACTCAGAGGGCTAAAAATTTACAGGGTGAGAACGACCAGCACACTTGAATCACCATGGAAAAAGTGCACTAGAATTAGTTAATAAATGCTTAATTAAACTGTCTTGTTAATGCATGCAGCTCAATGCATCGGAGGGATGCACAGCAACTAAACCCCAATTTACACAAAGTTCCAAACACTTACCACTGCGTTTTAACCTTCATATTTTACCAGTAACAACAGCTGATTATGCACCTCTATTAAACACTGTACAGTTATACAACGAAAGAGAGAAGTCGTTCAGGCCAAGAGTGACACCCCAGAGTTAAAGTAAAAATTATGTGCCAAGAACAGAAACTAAAAGGGGAGCTTTAAGGCGGGTTTGTTTTGTTTTGTTGTGGACAGTTTCCCTCAAAGCCAAGTACAATTGTCGTTGTGGTTTGGGTGTGTGTCAAAAGCAAATGCTACTGCTTTTCCAGTTCACACACATAGAGAAGATGGTCCTCTGGAGACTTCCCGTGTGTTTTACTGAGATGGAGCTTAACGGCATGCTTGCTTGCAAAAGTCCTGTTGCAAAGTTTACACTGGTAGGAGGTCCCTATTTCTTCCTCCGGCGAAGGCGTCAACAGTTTCTCGGAGGCCGGCTTTGTTTGTGCTATCTGATTGTTGATCTGCTCACTGGACAGTTTGGACAAGTCTCGTAGCCTAAAACCTAGATGAGATTCAAGGTGACTGATGTACGTCGAAGGAGTTCTGATTTGGGAAGCACAGTCGTTGCAAAAGAACACCGGGTGCCCAGTGTCCAAATTTTTAAGGAACTTTGTCCCCCCTGTCCTTCGGAGCTGGTATTTCACATTGGCCAGCCAGTGGCTAATAGTGGTCATTGAGAGCCCTGTAAACCTGGAAATGTGCATCCTCTCCTGAGGGCTCAAGTCCGACATGATGTATTTCCCCTCCGATGTCTGCCGCAAGCTGGCTGCAAACTGCGCCTGAAGAATGAGCAAATGCTGAGGGTTCCAGTTGGACTGGCGCCCCTTCCTCTTCTGAGCCGGGGTCGCCTCTTCCGGTTCCTCTATTGTAGTCCCATCAATGTCAGATTTCTCAGAGATGCTGGAAGGCGTGGAGGATTTTGATGTGTGACTTTCTGTCAGGTTCTTCAGCATATCAGAGATATCTGACAAGGCATTCTCGCGTAGCGGCGAGTTTGACATGAATGACACAACCGCAGATGTCTTTGCCGTTGTCACTGTAGATGAAGAGGATGCTGAAGACACCGATGTGGATGACAAAAGCGCTGAACCCAAAGAGCAGCTTTTGTCACTCTTCCCTTTCGTCAAATCTATGGGCTGGTCATTGTTGACGTGATAAAAATAACGGTCTAAGTGGTCTGGCTTCTTGGACTGCAGAGGTGGGGTGGCCACAGCTGCCTTTTCCGCTAGGCTGTTGCTCATTTTAAAAAGCATGCTCATTGGGTCAAGGGCAGGCAAGGAAGGCTTAGCTGCCTTCCCAAGATGAATATTCATGACAGACTGCAATGCACTTAATGGGTTTACAAATGGCTGCTCTGGAGGGTGGTCGGTGATAATAGCTGTGCTGCTGCTCAAGGAACTTGTGATGGTCTTGACAAGCTCCTTACCATTTTCCACTGGTTCTCCTGTTGGGCTGTCCTTGCAGCTCTCCCTCTGCGAAACAGGGCTATTCTGTTGGCTTTTGAACCCAATGTCATTGGAAGTGTCCATCTTGAGGGACTCGCTGACTTCGCTGCTACATGGCGAAGGTGTTGCTCTCTTCATCGGAGATAGCTTCCCTGCTTCAGGCTCCTTCATTTTCTCTTCAACTTTGGCCACTTTCTCGGTTACTTTCTTGACCAGCTCTTCCATGGCATGGAAGTTGGTTTTTGGCACAGGGGACGTCTGACTGCTGGGCGGGGACACCAAAGGCTGGCCTTTCGTTGGCGATACTATTTCAGCATTTCCAAACATCGGCTTCAAAGGAGTACTTTTCCCCGAAGAACCTAGGGACAATTTCATCATGTTGGGCAGCTGGTAGGCAGCATGAATACTGGGGTAGCCACCCCAACTGGGTGTGCCATTCTGAGCTTTGTTAATAGCCGACGTGACCGTGTTTTCTAAAGATTTCAAGATATCCAGTCCCCCTTTGGGACTCTCTTCCAAGTCATTTTCAGTCAAATAATGATATTTTGAGGAGATATCATATTTTTCCTCATCCTCACTCGATTTTTCCTTGTCTTTCATCTTCTCATCAGGAATGATTCTGTCTTTATCAACTTCTTTCTTTACCTCCATGTTTAATTTTGGGGAGATGCTAGAGGGCGTGTTGGAAGGAGACGTGAAGGTGGTGGCTGCCAGGGGCACGGACTGTACTTTCTCATCAAGCAAAGCTGTAATCGTTGGTGTGACAGGGGCCTCTATGATAGGCTTCCCTTTCTTCATGGCCGAGTTGGTGACCTTAATGAAATGTCCCGTCACCATCATGTGGGCAGTGAGCTCCTGCAAAGTATCATGGGAACTCCCACATTCCATGCACTTGAGAATTTGAGATTTCCTTGCTTCAAAATGCCAAGCATAACTGGCACCGTTCTGGTGTCCATAGCGATTATTCGGTGTGATGTAAGGATTGGAATTCTTTTGAAGGGCATCGCTGGCATCAGAAAATGTTGCTTTTGGTGTCCCACCAGTGGAATCTGGAGAACTTGGAAGTTCTAGCTCCAATGATGTTTTCTTTCTTGGGGCTGGGATTATTTTTGCTGCTACAGGGGTTACGGGTTCCTTCAGAGGCACTTTTTGGTAATGTTTTGTTTTGATCATGTGCACACTCAAGTCTTGAAGCGACTCAAATGAATGGCCACAGTACATGCACTTTAAGACTTTCTGGGCATCTTCTTTGCCTTCCATTTCGAGCAAAGAGCGCTTACGAGGCTTGGACCACCTTTTAGGGTTATTGTTATCTGTTTCGTGGTTGTCATCCCGGTAATGTCCCGTTTCATTCATGTGCACCGTTAATTCCACTAACGTGTCATAGGCAGCGCTGCAGTCTTTACAGCGGAATTTACTGGCCCCAGTAAATATGGAGCCATAAAGCTTGCTGCTTTGTCTATACAACTGGACTGTGCTAAAAAGGCTAGGCTCAGGAAGGAGCCTGTTCTGTGAGACCTGCTGCAGCGTCTTTGCCATGGCCGTCTGATGCCAGTCAAAGCTGCCGCTCCCGCAGCTGCTGCTGCTACTGCTGCTACTGCTGCTACTCCTGTTGTTCTTCTCAGAGGTTGGCTGGTGGAGATTCAAGTTCAGGTTGGACCAGTAGGAGTTGGAGAGGAAGTTATTGTAGACAGCTTTCATCTGCTCCAAGCTGTCCGAGACAACGGACTCCTCCAGCTGGATGGAGACCTCCTTGCTCTCCTCCTCATTCTTGATGGAGCTGCTCTCAAAGTCGGCCATGCGATCGCTGGTTTCGCTGATGTGCGACTCGCTGTCCATCTCATGGCTGGAAAACTCAGCAGCTGGAGAGTTCTGGTAGCTCTGGCAGTTCTTAGTGAAGTCCTTCTCCGGACAGGCATATTTGGCAGAAGGTTCTCCGTCGACCACGTTGTCGTCAGGTTCTAGGTCATCTTCTGCCATTGCTGCTGCCTTCAGCTCATCCGAAACGTAAGCTAGCAGAGTAAAAAAAGAGGAAGGAAAAGCAGAGAGAGAAAATTGGCGTTAGCAAATGCTGGTCTCATGTTATATATCAGCAGCTGGCATATTTCACTCAAAGAACCACATTTATTTATTAAAATTAAACAGTTAAAATTTAGTGTTTCTTCCAAGCAAGAGGAAAGGGGGGGAAGAGAGAGAAATCTGCTCTTCGAACATAATTTGCCACCTTATTCTTCTCAAGGGGCAACAGCTTGAAATTAAAACTAAATTTGAAATTAATGAAGCACATTCTGGAGGTGGCATTCATTTCTAAAGTAATAAATTACTTGTATCAACCTCAGAGACAGCAGTTCCTGTCTGTCAATTAATATGTCTTATGCTTCTCCTACCCCTAATGTATTTCTTAACAGACAGATTCACAATTTAAATTAAGCCAGATTTTTTTTTTACTCATTACATTTTTGAGAACCAATCTTTAATAAAACATAAAAACATCAATAAAGGAAAAAATCTCACAAACAACAACAACAAAAGTGCCTCAATTACAAGAAAATTAAAAGCTCATATTTGCATGTTGGGGCTGCTTAGAAAAGCAGGCATTACACTGAGAGTGAGGGCTTAGCCGCAGAAGGCATTTTGAGCCCAGAAGTAGCGACAAGTTCAAATCTTTTTACGTCCTCATTTTGCTCTGGGTTTTGGAGTTCTGAATTTCCTGATACAGTACTTTTTCCAGAACGTAAGCCATGAACCATTCATTACAGCCCTCCATGCTCCCAGTTTCTTAATTTCTAAATTTTGTACAAATTGCCACACCTTATTTTTGTGATTGCATTTTTTTATTATTGTAAGCTGTTTTTATTCCCCCCCCTAAATAAACAAACAAACAAATCATGTTGTTGATTTGTTAGCAAAACAAAAAGTGCAAGGAAATTTTATGGTTCACATTTTTGATTCTTTGTTTTATTTCTTTTTATGTTATGTCTGTTGCTTTTTTTGGTTTAAACCATTTTAAATATTGTATTTCAATGCCTTGGGACCTTAGGGTAAAGGACAAGTAATAAATTATTATGATGATGATTATGGATTATTGATTATAGTATTAGGTACTTACTAGGTAAGTAATAAGATGTACAAGAGTAGTCAACATTCAGTAATAAGGACTTCCTGGAAGACCTGAAGTCCTGAGTTTCTTTTTTTCTTCTTAAATGGGAATTAATTTCAGATAGGGAAAAGCTAGGAGGGGACATCATGTGAATCAATGTGGAAATATTATCCTAACAGAGATCCAACATCTCTATTACTTGTGCTACAAATGTCCAATTACTATTGCAAAGACTTCTTGACATGAAGCAAGAACAAGGAGAATGACAGCCGAAGCGAGATTGGGAAAATTTGTATGCTGCCCTTATTCTTCCAGAATAAATATATACAAGATCTTCCAGTGGACATTACAAATGTCAAAGTGTTTGCTCTTTAGACTACTTTGTCAATATTTACTCACCATAAGCTACAGGGGTACCCAACAGAGAACCTGCACTGCACTGTGTTTTCTTTCAAGGATGAGAAATGAGGGTCTGAGGTTGCACTAAGGTTTTCGGTGACTCAGGCGGCTATTTAAAATGATTAAATCTCCTCTCATACTACAAGAACTTGGGGTCATGTAAAGAAGCTGAATGCTGGGAGATTCAGGACAGGCAAAAGAAAGTACTTTCTCACACAGCGCAGAGTTGAAACTATGAAACTTGCCCAGCGCTGGCCACCAATTTGGATGGCTTAAAAAAGAGGATTAGAAAAAAATCACGGAGGAGATGGCTATCAATGGCCACTAGCCATGACTGCAATGTTCTACCTCTGCTGTTGGAAGCAGAATGCCTCTGAATCCCAGTTGCAGGGAAAGTGCTGCTGTGCTTGGGTTCCATTTGTGGGCACATGGTTGGCCACTGTGAGGACAGGAAGCAGTGGTAAATGAGCCATTGGCCTGATCCAGGAAGCTCCTCTTGTGTCCTTTTGTCCTGAAATCCCACCAGCATGGGTGTGCTGGCTGGGGCTGTTGGGGGTTGTAGTCCCACACCTCTGAAGGGCACCAGGTTGGCCAAGGCTGCCATAAGAGATCCCCAGTGGAACAGGCCAACTCTCCAACTAGTTCAGCATCTTGTTCCAAAGTGATCAAAGAGGTACTGTACTTCTGGGAATCCCTAGAGAAGGGTTTGAAGGTAACACTTCTCCACTGTTGTTGCCTATCCAAAACAGTTGCTACTCCTGAACATGTTCCTTTCAGTGTTAATAGCCTCTTGATAGATCTGTTCCTCATGAATTTAGCCAGCTGACATTTCCACCAGGCCTGCATCCCTGCCCTGCTGTTCTTCACAACCAGACAACGCAACCAGGGGAAAAATATGCATTAAGATATCTTCAACTATTTTCAAACTCAGATCATAGCAAATGAGACTTGCTACTCTAAATGTGTGCAGGTAGTAGAATCAATGAATTCTGAATAATTAGGAATCTACAGGGAATCCCCATGTTGGAATTTGCAAGAGTATCAGAAGTGTATTGAATACTGTGTATGTATGTATGTATGTATGTATGTATGTATGTATGTATGTGTGTGTGTGCTTGGGTGGGTGGGTGGGTTGCAGGGAGACTTACCCCAAGGACTGATGGATTGATAGCAATGCTTATTACTCTGTTCACCAGAAACGTCAGGAACATTAATTTTGAATGAATGGGTTGATTTGATTCATGCTTTACAACTGCTGCTAACTCCTGGTTCTTTTGTACGAAGTCTTTCTGAAGCCAACAGAAATGTGAGTAAGTCACATTAACTGCTTCACTGCCCTGAACCCCACCATTCTAAGAATCCTTCATAGCTTTCTTCAGGAATGAGGTATCACACATTCGAAGGTTATACAGAAATGGTCTACAAGCACCTAGTCCCGCACTTGATGTTGCTGTCCCCATCTCCCCCTGCTCATCCCATCACCCCTCAGTCTTCCACACATTGAGCAGAAGTTCTGCATTCAGCTAAGCGTGTGGTCTCCTCCTTGGGATCTTCTACCCAACACATGGAGGTTGGTGTGTGTGTGTGTGTGTGTGTGTGTGTGTGTGTGTGTGGAGTTGGCAGGGAGTGGCATGCAACATATTCCTCCTTCTCATTGTCTCAAAAGTCCACCAAGCACTCCTTTGTCCCCTCCCTTCCAATGTGGCTTCCATCATTCACACTCCCTAAACCTGCCAACATTATATTGACTAGTATCATTGTTGTTGTTATTGTTAATTATCCACCCTTCACTCTATGGTCTCAGGGTGGGCAACAAGAATAACAACAACATGCTACCCTTCTATACAACCCCACCTCTCCAAGTGACCTTCTTGATATTTCCACAAGGGAGTTTCATTGCGGTCTACAACACTATGGCAGGATTCAGGCACAAAAAGAGTTAATTTTCATGTCCATATCTGAGTCAGTTCTCAAACCATGGTTTGTTGGGTGCTCAAAAGTCAGTCTGAAGCCACCTTTCAGATCACAGTTTGCCCTAATTGTGATTTGAAAGATCATTGACAAACCACACTGCTATGATTGGGGCAGCACCCTCAAACTCCATTCATGTTTTTCCATCAGGCTGCTTCGGTGGGAGAGATGAGAAGAAGGCCTTGTTCCAACAGGTCTGCCAAAAGACCAGCTCCATCAGGTAACTCCTACCCTGAATTGTTTCTATGCCAGTTGGTCATGATAAAAGCTACTATCTAAGAACTGGTCCTTGAGTTTGCTCCCCTCCCCCCTTCCCTCCTTGTCTCCTTTCCCTTGTGTGTCATTTTTACATATATTTTAAGCTTGCCTGCCTGTGTTACCTGATTGTACATAAACCACCCTGGGAGCCATTTTGGCTGAAGAGCAGGGTACAAACGCTTTAAGTAATAATGACAGCAAAAACACCACCACAACTGACATTAGGCTCATCCAGCCACCTGTCAGAATTGAAGGGAGCTGTAGTCCAACAACATCTGGAGGGCGCCAGGCTGAGTGAGGGCCAGTGTTCATTTCCAAGGGTCCGCATCATGGAGAGTTGGGTGAACTTGAGAAGCTCTTTTCACAAATCCACATGCAAATCCATATTTGGATATGTGTTTAAATGCATATTTTTTCACAAAATATTTGAATGTGTATTTTATCTCAATGTATGCATTTCTAAATATATTTTAGCCTAAGATACCCTTCAGTTTTACATATTCCAGTACATTTTCAGTCGATAATAGCACTGCAAAATTCAGTGAAGTGTTAGAGCATTAGATTGCAATCTGGATACTAGTCCATCCTCATCTCCAGGTCAAGTTGCTCCTCCTTTTCCAACATTGCAAAGATAAGGCCCTTCCTCTTCCCTGTCCTCTTGGCAATACAGAATAGAATAGAATAGAATAGAATAGAATTAAACAGGTTCATGCTCTGTATCTTCTATCTTTTCCTCTCTTCCACTGCCCCATCTTAATTCTCACCTCTCTCCAGACCTTTGACTCTGATGACAAAAACCATTCACTTCTCTCATAGCCCAGGGCATGCCCATCATTAAAATTGCCTTCTTGCCTGCTCCCAGAACTGCCACAATTTTCTCAACCTTCCCTTCGGAGCCCTCTGTGGCCTTGTTCCCTGCCACCTTCAGACCTAGAACTCATATTACCTCTTCTTCCAGCCGCACCACATTCAACCATCTAAAGGTCTCTCTTTTCCTTTCTAATGGAAGCTACGACAGAATTGTGAGGTTGCACCAACTCTACCTTTCAAACTCCTCCTCAAAGCTCACTTTAGGCACAAACCATGCCCTCACTGCATCTATGCTCCATCCCCTGAAAAGGAGATGGCTACCTGAAGCACAGAGATCACACAGGTTATGGCACAAGTAGTTGGGATGTGATAAATGCGCCTCCACGCCCTCTCAAAGGTGGGAGCAGCATTGTCTATGCTTGAGTTCTTCCATTTTGGATCTTCAGTTGTCGCTTGGACTAAAAAAACCCATCATCCCTAGCCAGCTCAGCCAATTGTCAAGCATGATGGAAATTGTAATCCAACTATGTCTGGGGTCCCAAGGCTGAAAACAGCTGGTCTACAATGACTAGCAGTGGCTCCCCAGGATTTTACACTAACCCTACCTGGAGAGGTAGGGGACTGAATCTGGGAACTCTGAGCTGCAGCCATGCCTTGGGCGTACTGAACAAGCCAGATCCTATGATTCCTGATTGGTACTGCATTCAGGAAGTTCAAGTCAAAGGTGTTAATGCTATGCATTCAAATAAGACAATTACACAGATGAGGATACAATGGGAGCGATAACAGAAAACGTGTTTTCTTCTATTACAGCAGTTACCATCCCCCAAAACACAGAACTCTGCAAATTTATGTTATGCATCTAATTTCCCTTTCATTCCCTTCCATCTTTGTTTTGATGTATTCAAGAGAAGGACTCCAAATTTTTTATGCCTGAAGCCACCCAGGTTGAGAAAGTTTCGAGCCTGTTCTTGCTGTCTCTCACACATATCACTCGGTAACACATCACTTGATGGATAATCACTGGAAAACTTGGAGCTGAATGTGTAAGCCGCCTCAAATGAAAAGTGTGTGGTATGAAGTGACACAAGTTTGATTCAACTGTTCATTTTAGGGTGCTTGATTTGTAACTGCAAATAATCGGTTGTAGTTTCTGACCTCTTTGAAAACACAATTCTATTTGAATGCAGATTTGACAGGGCACGGGGGTTATTTGTGATGAGGAATGTACACCCCAATACACCTATCGTCTTATTTTATTTTTGCATAATCTAGGTCACATCCAAACCGTTCATTTAAAGCACTATTATACAACTGTTAACTGTCATGGGGGAATCCTGGGAACTGTAGTTTAAGGGTGCTCACAGACACACACATACACCCCAAGCTACAATTTTTAGCAGCCTTAACAAACAGCAGTTCCTAGGATTCTCCATAACTGTTTAGCCTGGCTCCAGGCACCACTGTGTGTGGGTTGACTTTGCCCACTGGGGGTGGCATCTCCCTTGCCCTATCACGAGGTCTTGCAGGGTGGCGTCATTCTGAGGGATCTCGTGAGAAGGAGGAAGGGTAAGGCCTTCAAAGGCTTCACTCACATGCACTCAGGGCCATATTGCCCCTAGTGAGCTTCCCATCCCACCCACCCTCAATCTTAGTCTTTCACTGAGCTACTTGGGTTGCTGGTTGACAGGGCCAGAAATGAATTTTTCTCCCAACCGTAACTGCCCTCTTGCCTGGTTCCATCTCCCCCCCCCCACACCATTCCCTCAATGATTTCAGACTTACTCTTGCTAGGTGATGCTTGTACTTCTGCATATTGGTGGAGATGTCATGAGGCAGGATCAAAATAGTGAAGGAAGCCCCCCTGTGGCAAGGGGAGAGATTGGCCATGGCATGCTCAGTTTAGGGCCCCTGAATGGCTGGAATCTCTCGCCCTGGCCACCCAGTGAGACGCTGGGCACCTGGCTCAGGTGGTTGAGGTGCTTCTGAACCCTGACAGAGGTTGAGGTGCTTCCTAACCCTGACAGAAGACCATTCTGTCAGCAACGGTTGGTGGAATGTGGAGTGATACCATTACCCTACTGCCATGCCCACCCCACTTTCTGCTGTAGCCAATCACGATTTAGTCTGATTCTTATACAACTCTATGTCCTGTCCTGCATATTTCGCTGCTATCACAGGGCCACAGATTACCACCTTCATGGGCAAAAGTAACTTTCAAAGTCCTGGAAGTATGCACATTTTGCCCTATTGCCCCTAAGCTAGGATGTTGCCTTCAGATACAGTGGAGAACTCTGTCCGCAGCTGCCAGTTCATCCAGCTTCCGTAAATGAAATTGAAAAAGGGAAGCCATCGTTGCTTTTCGCTTCAGGCAGCGTATCTCCTCAGGCTGGTCCTGTTGGTTAGAGGACCTCTTTCTCTGAAGCCAAACTCGAATACACCACTATTCAAGTTAGTACAATATGCTCGGATTTCTTTCTGTGTGTGTAACAGAGAAGCAGAGAAACACAGCAGAGAAACCGAGGCACACTACATGAATTTGCATGGCAACATTTGTATAAGAGCGTCAGCTGGTACACATACTAACAGTAATGAACTACCTGTTCTGGAATCTTTCTGGGCCCAAGATTGTTCTTCTGGTTTTAGAAGTAGGGTCAAAAGAGGCAGTAAAAAGGTTGTTAATGGTGGATTTGTGAGAATAAAAAAAGAAAAAAGAAGTTCGAGTGCGCATCTTTTGGGATTCCATATTTATAAAACCAGGCTTTTGAGGGGTTGTAGATAGGTTAACATGCAAGTTTGGGAATTCTTACAAACGTTGCTATCATCATAGTTGCTTTCTATCTTCCACCCTTTGGGGCCAATAAAGCAGCAATTGAAATGCCGTGTAAATTCTGCCATGATATGAACATAATCATGGCCCTATTTATTACTATTTCACCTTTGCAGAACAAAGCCAAAACATTGGAATCCTTCCCTCAGCTTCACGGAAATGTGTACATGTGTCATGTGTGCAGCCGCCCGGGAAAATTTCCAGACTATGTGGATTTTTGCAAAGCCCAAACAAGCGATTCCTTATTGATTTAGTGACTGAAACCTTGGACACACACTGCTTAGATTTGGAATCAAATTGAGGATTCTGCACAGTGCCATCAATTTGCACTTGCTACCAAGACCTGGCCCAGTAGAGAGTTTGTGCTCTGGGCTGTATATGCTAACTGATTAGAGTGGGAAGAATGAGGCTATGAATCACACCTTTTTCATTTCAAAAAGAATATTTGGCTAGCTTTTCAGGGGGCCTCTGTCTCTGGAAAATATGGCACATTAAAAACTACCGCTGCACAAAACTTCATTTTTATGTGTTAGATGTGCTCTGTAGGGATATCAGACTATAGCTTCTAAACTTCTTCCAAGCTGAGAGGAAAGCAGGGACAGGGGGAAATCAAAAATTACTGAGAAAGAAATATTCAGCCTTCTTCCATTCCTTCCTTATCCTACATTATCATGGCAGCAGCTCTACCAATGAAATGCAGCGCCCTGTTGGTGGGAAGGAACGCAGCGCCCTGCTGGCACAAGGAAACGGCCAGGAGGCCTCCTGGCACTGCCCAGACCCACCCAGGCCCTGTGGCCCACCCTCGGAAGGGGGGAGGCCGTGTGGAGCCAGCAAGCAGCGGAGTCGCAGAAGATGACCGGGAAGGCCCTGCCGCGGCCCGGGCCCACCCAGGCACCCCAGCCTGCTGGGAGAAGGGAAGAAGGGAAGAAGGCAGCGTTGAGCAGCGAAGCCCTCTTCCCCACTCAATCCGGCATCTCCGGCCCCATGGGAGACAGACAGGGCCATGAGAAGCTGCCAGGCGGCCTCCGGCACAGCGTGGCCCCGCTGTGAGGTGCGGGGGCCACCGTGAGGCTCCCCCCGTCGCCCGGCACGCCAGGCCCTAACGCTGTGCCAGGGGGGCTCTCTCAGCTGGCTCCATGGCGCGCCTACCTGGCCTCTGCTGCCAGTGAGAGGGCTCCGGGAAGCCCCGAGGCCTTCCGGCGCGAGCGCCTCCAGGGAAGGTAAGAGTTGAAGGCAGCTCTTCCTGGATTCAAAATATTCTGGTTGCAACTGCTGCCGCGACGCGAATGGAGAGGAAGTTGTTGCCCGGCTGCCACCGCGAGGGCCAGGAGGCGTGTCCAGAGTGCAGTGACCAAGGAGGTTCTAGCCTTGGGAGGGACGGTGATCCATCACCCAGGCATTACCTATTGCAATGCGTCCCTTTACAGGCTTGATGGGGTTCATCTGTCTGTGACTGGGAATGATTTATGGCTGACCTCCATGTCAGTGGGGTTAAGGGATTAAGGGATTGTTTACAGGTGTGAGTGGTTGGCGGTGAGCGTGGGGCTTGTGTGGCGGATAAGCTCTGCTTTAGGTGATAAGGATGGGGGAACTCTCTTGCCATCCCTATGTGAAGGGGTATTCCATTAAAGGAATCCAGGGACTCAATGGTTTGGTCAACCCTGAGAGGGGTTGTGCCTGTGCCTGAGTCCAGGGGGACATCTGGGTGGTGGACATAGCATGTCCCTGGCTTTCCGCCATTGTGGGTGTTCACCTTAGGCTGACCTATGGTAGAGCCCTGGGTCAGCGCTACCTGCAAGGGTGCAGGGAGCTAGTCGAACCAGAGCCTATGCAACCACTCACTTGCTGTAATCAATAAAGTTGTGGCCTTTATCCTGCAAAAAACCAAACCAAAAATTTGGGTCTTGTGTGAATTTATTTAACGGGGAGGTTTAAAGGTCTAAACACGCAATTGTGGGATTTTTTTATCTCGGGTATCATCATAACTGTCTCAACCTTGAGTACTTTGACTCAGGGACTGGGCACCATCTGCTATTGTGGTTGAAGGAGCAAAACGTTCTGGGCTGGCCCCATTTGCTAGTGCCAAGTTGAGCCCATTGCAATCCAAGACAAACTTTGGCAGGCTAGTAGGAAATGATTGAGTCAGAATGATATACAGTAAGTCCACAACTTATGTATGTGCTAGGTTCCGAGGATCGCGCCCAAAGCCAAAATCGCCTATTGTCAAAACACATTGGGTTCAATGTTGGGTGGGATTGCCAAAGTCATTTTTTCTGGAACCCCGCCCCCTTTTATTTTTAAAATTCTGCCACACATGTAAAGCCGAATGCACACAAGTTAATTGTGCGTAAGTTGCAGGCTTACTGTAAACACCAAATCTATCTAGCCCACCAAGCTGAAAACAGCTTATCAAGATGCTTCACAAATGATAAGATCGGAAGGAATGGCTAGTATTTTTTTGTGCCTGGGGAAGGCAAGAATTAATAAATAATTACATGCTTCTTGGGGGTCAAAGTACTAGGGATTCCAATACCTGAGGAGGGGAGAGTGCTCTGAAGTTCAGGTTCCCCTTGGGGCATCTGGTTGGCCACTGTGAGAACAGAATGCTGGACTAGATGGGCCATTGGCCTGATCCAGTAGGCTGTCCTTATGTTCCAGTGGATTCACTCCCCCTCTAGAGCACAGATTTGTCCCACCTAATAAATACTTTTAATAAACCTAAAGAACACCAAGCTTTTCAGTGAACACCATTTCCACATAAATAAGCATTTCTTAGAATAGGAATATTTCTGGGTTTTTTTAAAATAAAAGATCAGTGGCAGGTGGTTCTTCACCCCCCCCTCCCCGAGGGTATGCTTTGGAGACCCACCCATCAGATCGGTGGGTCAGACCAGCTCAGGCTACCCCAAATTCCTCCTGGTGCAAGTTTTTCAATAAGCAGGAGGAAGAGTAGATAAATGTGTCACCAAATCTGTCTTCTGAACTGATTCCAGAAATACCAAATGCCATCACTTCCCATTTCATGCCTGTCTTTGGGTGGCATGTTTTAATCACTCTGGAAAATGCCAGTCCACTGAAAGGAACGGATATAAGGCCAACAGCCAACATTAGGATGTAAGCAGACCCAAGAATCAGGGCACTCAATATGCCTCTAAGGACTCTTAATTATTATGATTCTTCACAAGATGTTCAGAAGAAACTCTTGTTTCTTCCATCCACTCAGAAAGGGACATTCAGACCATTTTGCTTCTAGACTGTCTCACCACTGTCATGTTTGGAATGGCAGGACTGAGACGTGAAAGGTAAGCAGCAAAATGACCCTTTAAACGTCTTAGCACTCTTGCTTCTAAATGAAATTCACGTTCTGTCCACCATCACCCCACTTCGGCCCAGCCAATTGCCCCACAATTTCTGCTCGTTTATAGTATTTGAAAACCTAAATGAGGCAAACTGGATGTAATTGACATTAGGCAGGTGGGCACCCTTTTCATGATATTGGCGAAACCATTTTCTAAAGACACATACAGCAAGTTATCACACATCCAAAATGATGAGGAACTAGTTCCACAGATGAAAAGCCAATTAGTCAGGGGACGATATGAACTCAGGAACTGGACATGCCAGCTGCATAACAAAACAAAACAATGCAATTATTATTATTATTATTATTATTATTATTATTATTATTATTATTATTATTTTATTCCTTCTTTTCATCCAAACGTCCCAGAATATTAAAAACAGTTTAAAACAACTTGCAACCATAAAAATAATTTGCATCCTAAAAATATACACCGCATGTGTCAAAAGCCAAGGTCAAGAGGTGCAGCATTCAAAGAAAGCTGTACAATGAAGGTGCTGTGGGGAGGGAGTTCCACAGCGTAGGGGCCATCACAAAGAAGGCCTTCTCCCAAGCCACCATCACTACCCATGAGGCTCCAAGGGAGGAATAACTACCAAGAGGGCCCCCTCAGCCAATCCCAGTGCCCGAGAAGGTCTGTAGGGAAGGCAGCAGTCTTTCAGGAATTCAGGATCATTTACTTTAATTTGTGTCTAAACCAGAATAGGAAGAGGGGCAACCATAAGAGATAGAAGCTGTGTACATATCAACCCATTTTCAGTGCAAAAATTAAGTTTCCCCCCCCCTGAATCTGGAATTGTTTATGCTCATCCTCAGCATGCTGCTTTCAATCTAGGTTGAATCTTCCGACGTTCAGCTTCATCGGATGTTATGAGAGAGGGAGAAAGACTATCCTCTATCCTCTTTCTCCATGCCACATGTAATTTTATAAATCATTAGTGCATAATCTATATTTTGTTCTGTGGCTGAAATGACCATGATGGTCAATACAGCTGCAACCATAAACAAATATATTATTATTAATTGTATATACTTCTACCCTGTCCCCTATTACTTGCCTTTACTCTAAGCTGAAAAGTCACCCTGTGCCCTTGATTATTTTGGTTGCCCTTTTCTGAACCTTTTCCCAACTTTACAATACCCTATTTGAGGTGAGGCAACCAGGTTTTTAAAGATTACCAGGAATGGGATGAAGATGTCGTTTCCATCGTGCCAACCACAGCTACCTCTTTTTTAAAAATAATAATAATAATAATAATAATAACAATACAAAAATAAAAAGGTGTCCTCAGCACAGTATGTGAAGAGAACACTTTACAGTTCCAGTTGTGAGCTTCAATGTCACAGAAGAAAAAGGCACTTGTCCAATGCCTTTCCCTTGCAAACACCCTCATCATGACCTGTGTTAATGAAGTTAATTGAATTTAAGATCAATAATGGTTAATTATTGCGATTTGACATTCTGAGATAAATGGCTTTAAGACGGAGAAATGTGTGTGAGTGTGTGTATGAATGTTCACCAAAAGAAGGTTGAATGCATTAGAGCCTTAAGAGGGATCACACAAGCCTCCCATTGATCCCTGGGACAATCTGATCGACTTAATCCCCTGATGAATGTGGGCTTTTTCACAGCTACAAGTAAATGTTCTACAAGACTACTCTAACCCTTGTCACTGACCAAATCTATACGAGCCGGAAATCCATTGAGATAGATTAAAGAGGGGCTGAGGATACAAGAGTGATGCTTCAAATAAAGGAGAAAGTTTATCATATTGACTATTTACACAAAGTATAGAGTACACCATTATGAATCACAGAGGCTGGATTTTAGAGCTGCATGGTGATGGAAAAGGTAGCATAGGCTCTAATGTCCTTAAAAATAAAATCCATGTCCATTGCACATGGTACCACTTCTTCTCCTGCCTTCAGATCCCACCTTCAAACACACCTGTTCCATGGGACCATTGGCCCATCAGTGTAACACAGGGAACTAACTGCCTTAGACTGACTCAGACCAATGGTCTATCAGGCTCAGTACGGTCTACACTGACTGGCAGCAGTTCTCCGGGGTTTCGGACAGGAGTCTCTCCCAGTCCTACCTGGAAATGGCAGGGATTGAACCTGGGACCTTCTGCATGCAGAGCAGATGCTCTACCACTGAGCTACTCATTCTTGACTGCAGCCGGTCTTTAAGAAAATGGCACTGCAGTTGCCATGTCCTTCCCTTGCCTACTTTGTTCACTTCTTCCTTTTGTTGCTCTTAAGCTACTTAGGGCCAGGGCCCTGTCTATATTTGCCCAAATAGCTTCAAAAGCTGCCCTCTGCCTTAACCCAGGATCTGCTGCCTGCTTTAGAACATTTAGCATGGAATATCCATCAGTGGTTTTAAATATACACCCAGCATTATTCAGGACAGTCCAAGTTTCTGCACCATTGTCTAAGCATGGCCTGAGCAATGGCCAGCTCTGCTCTCTCGTAAAGATGATTCACACATTCTTCTTCGTTTCTGTTTGTAACATTGAGTGATTATTATGGCTTTATTATTTCTAAAACTTATATCCCACCCTTCTTCCCAAAGGAGCCCTGGTCAGCAAACACATCTATGGTGTGTGTACACACACACACACACACACACACACACACACCACTTTTTAAAAAATAGAAGTATATTTACAGCAATTGAAATGATAATGAAATGTTTTAAACAGATTTTAAAACCGTCATCAGCAAACCATGTGCTGATTTGTAAAAATGTTATGAGAGACATTGCACACATCGTTGTAAACCAAGAAAACCTTTAATAAACAAAAACAAAAACCAAATCATGTGCAGGTATCTAAAGGAAGAAAATACTGCCATGCCTGAATAATGTCAATGGGCAAGGAATTCCAAAGTGAATCAGCCATTGCACAGTGGAGATAACAGCCAGAGGATATCTCCCTCTTGTGTATGGATGGCACTGTCTCAGCTGTGTAAGGATCCGCACTCAAATAACAGAGAACATTACTGAACACTATTTAACTGAATGTCACAAAATGCTGAAAAGTGGCTTACAAATGCTGCCAATAAATACATGAATACAGTGCAAGGTGAGCCTTCAAGTGCAATAATTTTCAAGATAATCAGTCAACACATTCGGGTACAAGTTATGAAAAGGTCAGAAATCAAAGGACGACAAATCATGGGCAGTTAATATACCGGTAGGTTTGAACTGGCCCATGGTTCCACCGAAGGTATTTTAGGATTGGATCAGCATACACAGAGAATATGAAAGGCTCAAAGATGTGGGCTAGTCTCCTTCCTTCCTTCCTTCCTTCCTTCCTTCCTTCCTTCCTTCCTTCCTTCCTTCCTTCCTTCCTTCCTTCCTTCTTCCCTTTATTTTTTTTAAACTGCCAGTAACCTACTTTCTTTCGAGATGCACCAAGTTTGCTTTGCTGACAGTTCCTCCCTGTGAAGGAAGATCCCGCCGATGTGTTCCGATTGGAAGTTGTACATGCACACTGAACAAGTTAAATGACCATTTACAAGATTTGTAATGACAAAGTAAACGTTGTCAAGGAAAGAAGAAAAAGAGGAAAAATATTCCTGATTGCGGAGTGCTGACAATAAGGCAACGCTGAAGAGTTCTGTCAAAATGTAAGATTATGCAAAAACACTATTGAGAACACTGCTAATCATCTGCTCTTGTCAATTACTTGAAGGGTATCTGACAGCATATTTACATTAAACACATTTCAGAAGCAAACTCCTTAATGCTCTACCGGAATATTTTTTTCAGTGCCACGGGGAATCCTTAAAAGGATCCCTCTGCAGCAAGGCAGAATTAATGGTGTAACACAAAAGTCTATACCTGGCAGTTGAGTCCACTACTTTATGCAATTTACTGTTGGATTCAATTCAAAAAGATATGATAATTAGCAAGGACTTCTTTTTCTGTGATCATTTTAGTGCAGTGCCATCATTGGAGGTAGAACTCCAATGATAACAATTGACAGGGTGGTGGTGGCAGAAAAAGGTTTCTGCCCCAGGGAGCTTACAAAGTCACAGATTGACAGGGGGGAAATAAAATAGGGATGGAGAGATGAGACTCTCAAACCAAAAGATTGCAGGTAGAAGAGACACAAGGAACAAAAGTAAGAAAAGCAGTCAGTGATGAACAGTGGGATCTGTCAATTTTGGTCTTTACCTCATTTCCATTTTGTTGTAGCTTTAAGTTCAGTTCCCCACGTTTCTACAATGATTTGCAATTTTAAAAGTCGTTGTGGAAATTTATCAGCATTTGGTCTCAATTCTTCCTAATATACACATGTAAAGGTAAAGGGACCCCTGACCATTAGGTCCAGTCGTGACCGACTCTGGGGTTGCGCGCTCATCTCGCATTATTGGCCAAGGGAGCCGGCGTATAGCTTTCAGGTCATGTGGCCAGCATGACAAAGCCGCTTCTGGCAAACCAGAGCAGCACATGGAAACGCCGTTTACCTTCCCGCTGTAGCGGTTCCTATTTATCTACTTGCATTTTGACGTGCTTTCGAACTGCTAGGTTGGCAGGAGTTGGGACCGAGCAACGGGAGCTCACCCCGTCACAGGGATTCGAACCGCCGACCTTCTGATCAGCAAGCCCTAGGCTCAGTGGTTTAACCACAGCGCCACCTGGGTCCCTGTATTTATATATGTACATTTCCCCCAAAAAATACACACTTATGCAAAGCAATTTTCTTAATGTAGGGTTGCCATATTTCAAAAAGGAAAAACCAGGACACCCTAAAGTGTCCTGAGCTTTTTTTTAAAAAAGGAAAAAAAACCCTTATTAGTATTACAAAAACACCACAAAAGTGATCCCCCCCAACTGACTTGCCTAAGATCCATGACAAAGCGCCGCCTTTCAGAAATTCCCCCCAGACGTCAATTCCGTCCATTGGACATTTGAAAGTCTTAAAAAGTCCTTTAAAAGTTTAATAAAACAAAAAATAAAATAGAAAGTTTAATAAACAATGATGATGACTACTAGTAGAGGTAAGCTTGTCCATTCCTTGTATTGCTGTACTCTAGAGTGAACAGCACAGAGTTAAAGTAGGCCCGCATCTTATACCCATTTAACTTGAGCAATTGCAACTATAAACAGACAAGGTGGGGATGCTCTTGTGAGATCCTGCAGGAAGTTGGATTGTCCAGCAGCATCTCACAAGAGCAACCCCACCACTCTTAGTGCCAGTGTGATGAACAGTCCTTGCCCAGGCCCAGGCCATGGATTTACAATCTCTCTCTGTGCTGGGTAACCACAAGTGGATCCAGCATAAAAAGCACTTTTGAGCTCTTGGCCTTGCTTCCTTCTCTGCCCTCCCCCTCACCAACTGCCTTATAGAAAGCAGGCTCCTAGGGTAATGAGATTTTGACTATATTGTGAATTTAACGTATATGCATTGCCCTTGGAATCAAACCCAAACCATCCAAGAGTCCCTATTTTCCAAGGACAGTCTCAGATTTACAGAGGCCATCCTGGTTTCTGATTTGATCCCAGACTGTCCTGCTTTTTCCTTAGGGTGCCCCTATATTTATCAAATGTTGGAGTGGATGGAGTCATGCAAAAAGTATGGAGTCAAGGAGATAAGTAACTTTACAACCCTTAGAAGACATCTGAAGTACAGGGAAGTTTTTTAAAAAAATGTTTAATGTTTTGTTTTGTTTTGTATATATGTTGGAAGCCACCCAGAGTGGGACAACCCAGTCAGATGGGCAGGGTATTGGTATAGTAGTAGTAGTAGTAGTAGTAGTAGTAATGGAATAGGACATCCCTATTTTCATCGGAGGAATGTTGGCGGGCATGCAAACCCCTGCGTAAGATGCATACTTGCATTTTTACCCCTCAATTCTTTATCCTTAAGAACAGATTTACGAGACCTTTCCTGCTCACCAATGACCACCCAAAGCACACCATGGTTTACAGCCAACAAATCAATTTAGAACTGAAGGTAGAATCAGGATTGGGCCAAAACTAACAAAATGAATTCGAATAGGGACAAATGTGAGGTTTTGCACTTAGACAGGCATAATCAGATGCAGAAATATAGGATGGGGGACACCTGGCTTGACAGAAAAACAACAGAGAATGGTGGAGAGAACATGAAGGGGCATATATCCCAACGTGCTTGTGAGATGCTGCTAAAAGAAGAAGAGGATGCAGATGAGGACAAATATATACTATCACTGTTTTTGCTATAGATCCCAACAGAGATCCCTCTATCTATCTATCTATCTATCTATCTATCTATCTATCTATCATCTATCATCTATCTACGAGAGAGACATTTTCTACCACTTCCTTTTTCTTCACCACAGAGTGCACAAAGGCAGAGAGGAGCAATAGCCACGTCAACATGACAAAATCCCATTTGAAAGAGAGATAGAAAGAGAGAGAGTCTGGATGTTTTGCAATTGGGGGAGGTAGGGAAGCCTTTTGCATCTAGGTCACTGACTCATATTGTGCTTGCTTCAGCAGTGGCTGTTATCGGGTGACCAATGTTATGTGAAAGGTTTCAGCAGGTTGTGAGGCCAGGTGGCCACTTTGTAGTCACGTGTGTAAGAGAATGCACAAGCAGGTTGCTGGCCATTTCATTGTTCGATCCATTGTGCAATGAGTTTCTGCTAGCGCAACCATTTCATTGGCACCTGCTGTTGCACAACGTTAAAACTTGCTTGTCTGCCAGTGTGAGAGTCCTTGTGGTAGCAGACAGAAAATGTTGCATGCAACCATCTTTTTGGTCTGAGAGCCAAAGATGTTTGTGCATATTATTAAATTGCCCGTGACATTCTGACAACTGCAAAGTCGTTGCTTTTTTTCCCTAATCAAAAATATGTTTCTTGGGTGTTTTAATTGATACAGAAGAAGTTTGAGGTTCACGTTGCCACTTAGGCATTCTTGCTGCTACCCTACCTTCATTTTTAGGACCACTGGAAGCCCAGCCTAATACTAGGTCAGATTATTCATCCATGTAGCCCAGCACAGAGACAATAAGAATTGCTTTTTTAGCTGGCTGGAATCTCTGTCACTAAAAACTCAATATGGGAGTCTTGGTTCTTGGATGAGTTCATATCCCAGAAGCTGTCTAACCTCGCAACCTCTGGCACTTCGAACACAGGTCTTCTTCATTTCAAAAACTTTCTGTTAGTCTGTTTTTGTTTTGTTTTGTTTCATTTTTTTAAAAAAAACACCACATAACGCACCTATCTCAAGATTATTAAAAAGAAAGTCAATATTTATATGAAAAGCTCAACATCTTTCCACCAAGCAAAGAGCCAATGGAGTGGTTAGCATGATGAAGAGCTGGCAAAGCTTCTTGTTTCCCCAAACTAGTGTTCAGAACTTGCTTAGCCACTGAATTTTGTATTTCCTGAAAGACCCCCCTCATGGTTCTTAGTTTTTTAAGAACTATGAATGTTAGAATGTTTAAAATGCATATTTTGATACTTTCGATAATTAAATATACTTTTTAATTTGAATTTCTGTGTGGGGTTTGTTTTTGAAAAAAAACGTAGACTGATGCTGAAATGGGATGGAATAGACTTCCGGTTGAAATTAGAACAGGTGTCGGGAAGAGAGAGAAAATAGACAGATTTGCCTCTTCCTAGTCAGGAAAGCCTTATTATTATATACCAAGGTATGACCTGCCTTCCCCTTTGGGGTGAAAAAAGAAAAGGGAAGGGACAGAAACCTGAAGATGTGCAATCAAATAGATCACCATAATTTACATTTTTAGCATTGGATTCATAATAGTGTTTTCAAAATTTCGATGTGCGGTTTAAATATTTCATAGCATCTGGGAGTGAGAGAGAGACGTGTCTAATGGCATGCCTATCGCTGCAAAGCAGTAGACTTTGACGACAAAAAAAGGAAGGGGGGGACTGTAGCACAACTGTTTCTAAGGTAGTTTGTAAAAATTATTTATTTCCATACCAGTTAATTAGGATGGGAGTCTTTGTTGAATGCACAAGCATTAAAAAAGTGCTGATATTTTATGCATCTTTAACTGTAACGTGCTTCCCTGCAGCGCATTGGTAACTCCTTGACATTTAACATTCACTCACAGCAACCATAATAAGGGGTTTGATTGCTTCTTTTGCAGATGCAGTAATTTAATAACTGTGATCAGTTGCATAAATTTACTATACAACCATCTTAAGTTAGCCGCATTAAAATTAAGCAAAATTGTAATCTGTTGACAGATTATTGCTACTGAACAATGCCTGCTAAAAGCATTTCAGATTAGCTGGTGCCACAAGCATTTTTGTTTTATAAGCTTGTAAAAAGAAAGAAAGAAAGAAAGAAAGAAAGAAAGAAAGAAAGAAAGAAAGAAAGAATTACAGGCTGCTCTCCTTGCTCCCAATCTGACGATTAGACAAGTAGGTGGAATCTCGTGCTTTTCCATTAAGTTGCTGGTTTTTACTTATTTAAGATCATTTTCACTGTTTGGATCCTGCAGGAAAGGGAGAAAGAAAGATCAGCAAGGTGTGTGCTTTGCTCCCTTTCTGCTAGTCCTGACCTAGCTTTAAATTTCTACTCAGGACAGAAAGGGAAAGGGGGAAAATACAGCGGCTTTGAGAAAAGAATAGCATTTCCCGAGCTAGATAGGGAGATTGCTGCTGTGGTTGTTTTCCTTTGCCCTTATGGAGTGTGACTGCCCAACTTGCTGCATATTTGCATACATATTCTCGAGTCTTGTCTGTGTTTGTGTGTGTACATGCGCGCGCGCACACACACACACACACACAAATTATCCCATTCCTACTCTTAAATGTTTCCAAGGCAAAAGAGAATTTTCCACATATGTAGAATGCTACTTCCTGTACATTTAAAATGTGCTGATTCACCTACAATAATTTATATAGGTAGAAAACTGAGGGAGTCACTCATATAGCCTCAGATATCAGGGGTTGGGGAGGATGTGGTATGGAGAGAAGAACGCATAGGTTTCACTGGCAACCAGATCCATGATGCACTAAAGTAACTTCCAAATCCATGAGGGTCCTGCTTCACAAGTGACATTGTGCAAATGACTCTCACATCGATACACCATTAAAAATGCAATGTATGAATTGATCTCAGGTAAGGGATTGCACAGCTTCCAGTCCAGATGTCCTATATCCAAGTCCTTTCCTGAACAGGCTCTGAGCTTCAAATACTACCTATTGTGGTTTGTTTTTTTAAAAGAACAGGGACCATCACTCTCAAAAGTGATGAAAGCAGACTGTGTTTGACACAATACTACAAAATACCAGCAAACAATAATTCATTCTTTCCTTGAAGATCTATTATTTCCTTTTAAATTAGGTATTAACATTCCTAAATTGTAGGTATGTCACATCAGCATGTAAATGTAGGCATGGAAAGGTTAAAGGCACATTTAATCCAGTGTCAAAACACACATTGGGTGGTGGGAAATGTGTTTTAGTGCTCAAATCATCTTAAAGTTACCTGCCTACTTCTCTACAGTGTGGGAATTTGACGATCTGTATTGACCAAAGACAAGCAGTCCTTTTGGTATGAAATATACAACCTCACTCGCTTTAGCCAAGAGGCTGGTTTGAACTTGACCTGCCCATTTAAATGTTGGCATCTGGGCCTATATTTTTTTTGAAGCTCATCACCCTTGTTGGGGCAATGCCAGGGTTTAAAACATCAAAGAGTTTAATATGAATTAGCACATGTAGATGAACAATGACCATCCACGCACAAACTCCTCTCCCCAGGGAGAAATGGCCACCTTACGCCTGGTCCGGCTTGGCTGAGTATTTGCATATGTAGCCTCCGTGAGAAGCCACTGAGGCAAAAGTGGAAGCGGTTGGGTGGGGGGGAAGGAGGAGGAGGAGGAGGCTGTCTTTATAATAACCAGATGTCAAAGGTGACTTGCTTGACAGCCAAGTCACGTGACGCTGCCCTGTTCCAGAACCGAGTGACTAAAAACATTATTGTGCTTGTTCCTTGGAATGGGGATGCATAAGCGCCCTGTCACTTTGGATGGAATTCCTGGCTGCTCACCTAGACAGGTGATGTGTCAGGACCCATGCTGGCAGCCTCCTGCCGAGGGAGGACCACTGCTGTGCTTGACAAATTAGATGGGACGTCACTACCAAATTTCCTGCCAAGAGGCTTAACAGTCAAACGTCTATCTTCCCATCATGGGAAGTGATGTGATGGATTTGACATGGTGTCTCTGGTTATTTAAAAGATATCTTTTAATGCTTTAAGATGATCAGGGAGAGGGAGGCTTATGAAACTTTTAAAAGATACTTAGCCTTCCTTCTTCTCCTTCTTTGTTACACGCAAGCCTTCCGCAATGACAATTACCATTAAATACTGAATCGGCGTGCCTCCCAATACTACTGCTACCTGTTAATCTTTTATAATCAATTACCTTGTGCAAATTATGTTTGTTTGCTTCTAATTATAACTAATTATGCTTCTAAATATGTTCTTTAGGCTACCAAGAGAATGTAATCTGAGCAGGGAGGGGGAGCAAAGAGGAGAGGAGAAAATATATCATTAGCAGAGCAGCCTTCTAATTAGTGAACTGGAATATGAATGTACATATTATAATTAAGGACGGGCGAATCGCCGATTTCCGGTCTATGCAACTTTCTGCATGTTTTAACCCATATGTGCTTTTTTCTCATCTGCGTGAAATTTTGCATTTAAACATGTATTTTAAAATGCTATTTTAAATAGCATTTTCTCTCTGCATATGTATTCTTTATTGAAACATTTACGAAGTGTGAAGAAATGGATTATATCTGATCTGCACAACAGTACAGGAATGTCTATAGGGTTCTAAATGATAAAGTAATTTGCAAAATTCAAATTCCTCAACAATTCCTAAATGCAACAACCCCCCACTCCCCTTTCTGAATCCTATCCATATCCTGGATATAGAGGTTGGGGCTTATGTAGCTAGATGATTCATCCAACCAAACTTTAGCTGGAGTAATATTGGCATGCTGTTACAAAGACATGGAAGTAAATTATGAATTTCAGTGATCACAAGCTTCACCTAATAGAAGCTAACATAGCAAAAACCAAGATACATACTTCTCAAATGATAGATCAGGGAACTGACTGAACAAGAAGTTAAATTGCTCGAGTTTGGATCCACAAGTCATCCCACTCCCAATCCACCCACCCCCCAAAAGATCACACTTTACTATAAAAATGTGCCTCCTTCACAAACCAGCACTAAAATATTCATCCCATTCAAAAGATGTTAAACAGCATTGCATAAATCAAGCTGTTTTATACACAGAGGCCACAATCCAAGACAAAGGTAAGCATGCTTAAGCCTGTGGATTTCCATCAGCTTAAGCATGCTTAAGTCTGTCGTGAGCTGTGGTTAGAGCAACTATCAAAATGTTTACTGCAATATTTATATCAAACAAGTAAGAAGTCATAACAAAAGGTTTAGCATTTTATATGGCTCCAGTTGTACGCCCAAAGGAGCTTTTTTTACACTGACTTCTGTGGCTTTTAATCCTGCTGCCTATAATCATTTTATATATTCTAAAATCAAGCTTCTAGCTCTCTTGATTGTGCAAAAGAAATTCATTTAAGGGGAGAAATCAGATGGTCTGTGGGCCGAACCAGAGTTCATCACTTAAGTTCTGTTGATTTACCATTTACTTCAGTAGACCTTCATATCTGAAACTTTGCCTTTCATTTGTTCCTAAGTTATAATCAGATGTGTCTAAGAAGATTTGGAATTTTCAACCAGATAATCCAAACATATTACAGTATGTAGAAAAGTCAATGGGTTGTACTCAACTATGTCAGATTCAGAGTAGGCCAATTGAAATCAAGTAGCCTTGACTAAAGTCCACTGCTTTCAACAGGTTTACTCTGAGGGTGACTTAATTGGATGCAACCCAATCTGTCTAACTTCATTCTATGTCTCCTTTGCCATGAAGTTCACCATATTTTGTAGACTGGAAGAGGAAACAGGGCCTATAACCCCTAATGCCACCCGGGGAAAATCTACTTGACTTACTCAAAATTATTTCATCAATTTATTAGGTTGTTTAATGAAATGTGTATACCATTTGAGTGTAAAAGAAAGACTCTCTAAGCAATTTAATTATCTCTTGGATCACTATCCCTGTCAAAGAAATATAATTATATTTCTTATGGACAGGATTCAACCAGGGTGCTAATGCCCACTTTTTTATGGTATATTCTTTTAAATAAATACTGGTGCCTAGAAATTCTAGTTTCTACTCAATCTAAACGGAACAGGCTGGAGCTGGGAAGGAGCTATAGTTCAATGGTTAGAGCAGTTGCTTTACACACTGAATGTCCCAGGTTCAATCCCCAGAATCTGCAGGTAGGTCTGAAATCCTTCTCATCAGTTTGGACAATACTGAGCTAGATGGACCCAATGACTTGGTAGAAGGCAGCTTCCTATGTTCTGATGTAGCCATTACGAATTTGGACAAAAATTGTCACCTTGGAGAAAGGAAAAGAAAGTATTTCTGAGATTGGAGGAGAAAGGTGTTTCTATTAGATGTGACAATTAAAAAAAGAAAATATAAGATAATGTTCCTGTGATCTGATCAGAGCTGATCTCCTGAGAACCTGAAGGCTTAGCAAAAGCTGTGGGACGCTACTTCCTGATATAGCTGGTCAGACAAACAAAGCCTTAACAGAAATGTTACCAAGGAAATAATAGCCATTTCCAATGATAATACACAATTTTAGCACCTACGCTTGGCTGATTTAGGTGGTCGGCTAACATGTCAAACAGCCTGCCTTAGTTAGGTGAGCCTTTAATGGGTAACTGGCAGGCGCTGGCAGCCTTATTTCTGTTTTAGATTTGGTTTGTCATGGGATATCCATTACCTGCCATTCATCTTTGATCTCTTTGGACAGGCCTGATCAAAAGATGTCATTTGACCTACTCCAGTTGGCAGAAACTTGTATGACTCTCATAAAGGGGGCACCCCGGCTATAAATAAAATGACATTATTATTTTTCTGTCCTATCATGTAGAAGAGACAATTATGATAATACAGTGTCTGTCACCAGCTCCCCGGCAAATTGCTAGCTCTCACGCAACTGTTTAGCTTTCTTATTTGTTTTTTGTCTGTTTTCCTCCATTTCAAGTGGGAAATAAAGCAGAATTGAAATCGCTAATGCTTCTGCTTCACACTCTTGACAGACTCGGGGGTTTCTCTTTATGGGGCTGACATGCAGATGTGACCATCAGATTATCTTTGTCAATGGTGGGCGGTGACTAAGCGCCGCATTTGTTTGTGACACCGGCCAACAATGGAGCCCAGGGTTTTAGAGTTGGTTTAGTGATCAGCACACAGGAGCCTGAATCTGGCCTTGGAGTCAGCACATAATTCCAAAAAAAAGAGAGAGAGGTAAAATTTCAGGATACAAAGGTTGCTGCATTCTCAATGATGCCACAATAGAGGAAACGTCCTCTACGGGGAAATGTGGAGAGGGTGGAAAAGATAGATGCCAGGTTGAAAATCTTGTGTGTTGGATAAAATTATTTTCTAATATTTAAATTTTTCAGATAAGCAAAAACGTATAATAACAAACAAACGAGATATGTATAACAAACTTAACTATAAGCTTGGTCCCCGTGCTGCTTGTAAATGCACAGAAAGAAGGGGGAAACCTAAACAGTCATGGAAAAGACGTAGGAACAGCAATATGAAAGAACCACAAAGATCATTTATAGATGTTAAGCTCAATACCAAAAGTGTTTAGATATAATACCAGTTCATAATGGAGGGTGGATATCTGGGGGAGCAGATTCAACAAACAGAAATGAAATAACTGTGAAAGATGTTATAGATTGAACCCCTCTAAGTTTTTCTGCTAACTGCCATACCTTCTTCTACCATCCGTTCCACTAAATGATAAATGCGGCACATGCATACCCAGCACCAGGTCAAATTTTCAGCTTCTGGGAATATTATCCTATGTTTCAACCCTTGAAGTTTGACTCTGGCACAACACCAACGGCCCAACGAGTGGGTTCAAATTCAAATTCAATTATCTCTATAATTTAAGGAAGCAAAAATACCTACAGCAATTGTGAAGTTCTTAGAGATAAATCTGTCTGCCAGTTTATGCCGAGGAACGAGGCTCATGCACCTAGCTATTCTGTATTAATATTGACATAAAACCTGTGGGACTTCGAGCTATCCATGCACCGGGGGAGTGGAAGTTTCCTGAAGCAATCAAGAAGATGTGGAATCCTGCATCCTTACTTGTTCTCAATGGGCATGCAGGGCATCAAAGTAAAGGAATGGGACAGGGAAATCGGATCATCCCATCTTATAGAGTAGGCAAGAAAAGGTAATGTTTCCAATTAAAGTGGAAACATCTTGCTAGTGCATGGAAAGCACAGATGAGAGATTTGAAATCCTGACATATCAACAAAATAATATGGCTCTAAGTTCCTGCGGAGGACGTCAACTAAGAAGTGTGTGTGTGTGCGCGTGTGCAAGCGTGTGTACTAAAAAAATCAAAATACATTTAAATCTGCTTGACACACTGGCAAGAAAAAATCAGCCAATAATAATAATAATAATAATAATAATAATAATAATAATAATAAATCGAAAAGCAATGGAAAAGAACACTGAAACCCATTTGGCTTTTTCATAATCCTAATGCTTCTGGTTGTTATTTGAGCAGACATCAATATACTCTGGAAAACATTGCATATACCTAAAAGGAAGTGTGGCCCTTAAAAGCATTACATCATTAGCATACACCAAAATTATAAATATCTAATATTTTTGCTCAGATGCACCACCCAATTCACTTCCCACCCCTTTGACATTCTGAGATAAGTTTCTGCAGTAGGCATCACTGATATGTCACCCCCTTTTTGTTTGCAGTGGGACAAGTGACCTAGCAGGATTTCACTAGCCAATGGTGGGTTCTTGGAGCCCTGGATTCTTATAGAAAGTGTTGCTTTAAGAGATGGCATCATGGCATATAGTCATGAAAATGGGCACCTAGCCAGCACAAGTTGAATCAGAAGGGTGGTTCTAAGTTCATGTTAGACCAGTTCACACAACAGGGCTTGGTCCCCACAACTAGAATCATAGAATCATAGAGTTGGAAGAGACCACAAGGGCCATCCAGTCCAACCCCCTGCCAAGCAGGAAACACCATCAAAGCATTCCTGACAGATGGCTGTCAAGCCTCTGCTTAAAGACCTCCAAAGAAGGAGACTCCACCACACTCCTTGGCAGCAAATTCCACTGCCGAACAGCTCTTACTGTCAGGAAGTTCTTCCTAATATTTAGGTGGAATTTTCTTTCTTGTAGTTTGAATCCGTTGCTCCGTGTCCGCTTCTCTGGAGCAGCAGAAAACAACCTTTCTCCCTCCTCTATATGACATCCTTTTATATATTTGAACATGGTTATCATATCACCCCTTAACCTTCTCTTCTCCAGGCTAAACATACCCAGCTCCCTAAGCCGTTCCTCATAAGGCATCGTTTCCAGGCCTTTGACCATTTTGGTTGCCCTCTTCTGGACACGTTCCAGCTTATCAGTATCCTTCTTGAACTGTGGTGCCCAGAACTGGACACAGTACTCCAGGTGAGGTCTGACCAGAGCAGAATACAGTGGTACTATTACTTCCCTTGATCTAGATGCTATACTCCTATTGATGCAGCCCAGAATTGCATTGGCTTTTTTAGCTGCTGCATCACACTGCTGACTCATGTCAAGTTTGTGGTCTACCAAGACTCCTAGATCCCTTTCACATGTACTGCTCTCAAGCCAGGTGTCTCCCATCCTGTATTTGTGCCTTTCATTTTTTTTGCCCAAGTGTAGTACTTTACATTTCTCCTTGTTAAAATTCATCTTGTTTGCTTTGGCCCAGTTGTCTAATCTGTTAAGGTCATTCTGAAGTGTGATCCTGTCCTCTGGGGTGTTAGCCACTAGAATGAATGTGCCTCGTCCATCACTGAATTTTCAATCTATGGGTTCATCTGCAATGTGTCTATACATGGAGGCACCGTTCCATGCAATTGGGACATTGCCAGAATGGTTTCCTATCATGAGGAATGCTACCTACATGAATAGGTGAATTATCAGGACAGACCCTGCCACCTTTTGCTGCACATGCTTCCTGTTTGCAAAGAATGAAAACCAAGGCAAGTGTGCTGTAGGAGAAAACTCTCAAATGCAGGAAATATTATTACACAGGGTGGGTGCATGGTTAGGGAAGAGTGACTCTGTAAATTTAAATTTTTCTCAGGTTCTCATTTTTCCAGTCCCAAGTTCAATTGTCCACATTTCCACATTCGTTAGCGAAATGTTGCTTTTCATTTTTGGTTAAAGTCCTCATGAAAATTCATCAGCATTTTAGCACGAATTTCTCCTAATATGCACATTTTTAATGCCATTTTTGCCTTATATACAGAATACCGCAGAACAGTTTTTCCTAACATAATGCAATTCTGTATGCTATTTTCACTAATATATGCACATTTTAGTTGATGCATTTTTGTACATGATACTTGGCCGGAGAAGCGCATTGCAAAATTCAGAGGAGTGTGAGTTCTGAAAGTGTCACTTTGATAAAAACTTTGCATATTATTTTGGAAAAGTGGGAATTAGGTAGGTTCTCCATTAAATTGAATTTCTTCCCTTTTCCCCTGCTGAATGCACATTGCAAAACTGCCCCAACTCCTAGCTTCCACAGTGCCCTTGTACCTCCCAAGATTAATAGGGCACACACACATCCAGCCCAAATTTAGGTTTAGAGCTAGAAATAAATCAGCATGAGGAGTTCTGATCCCTTTCTAGCAGTGATCCCCGTTTGCTATTTTTTGCAAGCATATAATTTTTTTGCTGCACAAATAGATTTGTGCCCCTTTGTTAGGAAGGCAGACAACTTTGAATGATGCATCCAGTCAAGGAGCAGAAAAATCCATCAGGAAACTTGGCTGGGCTGAGAATTCTCTAATTTACCTGAGCTCATTTCTTTCTGCTTCAAACTTAATAGAGGTACATAATCACATGTGAAGTAATGAAAAATAAAGGTTCACAACAGGTAATTTGGATCAAAGGCAGATTAGCCTGAACTCTTGTGTTTATTCTCGCTGAAACAAATAGAGATGCTTAGCTTGGCAAATCTAATCTGAAAGTGTGCTCCATTCACTGCTACTCCTACTACTTAACAATTATTTAGTGCCAACAATGCGCCAGGTGCCACACGGAGCACAGATGTGTTGCCCGGAGGGCATAAAATCTACATTAAGCAAACAAGACAGGGAAAAGGGAAGAGATCAGGAGATCTGAATGTAAATAGTGGGGACAGGGCAAGGGAGAGCCAGGTTGGGGAGGAGGGAGAGATAAATAGTGTTTAGGGTGACTATGGCATAAGGACATGATAAGAGCACTGATGGTTCAGACCAAAGCTATGAGGTGGGCCATTGCTCAATGGTAGAGCATCTCCCTTGCATGGAGAAGGTCCCAGGTTCAATCCCCAATGGTGGCATCTCCAGGTAGGGCTGGGAGAGACTCCCTGCTTGAAATCCTGGAGAGCTGCTGCCAGTCAATACTGAGCAAAGTGGACCAATGGTCTGACTCTGGAAGGCAGCTTTCTACGTTCCTGTGTTCCAAAAGCCCATCTAGTCCAGCATTCTGTTCTTACAACAGCCCATCAGAAGCCCCAGTGGGAAGCCTACACACGGGGTATAAGCACAGCAGCCACTCTCCTCTGCCTACAGTTCTGATAGGGTTGCAGTACATCTGGAATTTCCCGGACAGATCCGGAATACTGCAGTCGGCAGCAGTGTCTGGGCAGAAATGCCTGGGGAAATCCAGACGTAGGGCATCAACAACTTTTCTGTCTAGATTTTCACTGTTTGGAATACGGCAACCCTGGTCCTGAGCAACTGGTATTCAGAGACATCAGTGCCCCTGGCAGTGGAGGTAGAGCATAGCCATCATGGTCAACAGCACTGATAGTCTTATCCCCCATCAGTTCATGTTTTCAGTGTTGGAGCTTAGGAATAATGCACAAGCATAAGAAAAGCCCTGAAGCTGTATGAAGTCAATGGGCCATCTCACCCAGCATCCTGATCTCACAGTGACAACCCAACCTGCTGCCCCCATGAGAAGCCCACAAACAGGACTTGAGTGCAATGACATTCTTCCTCTTAGGATCCCCAGCAGCTGGTGTTCAGAGATGCCTCTGAAAGAATAAAAGAACTGTAGGAACTTGGGAAGGGATTTCAAGGGCAATCTAGTTCAACCCCTTGAAATGCAGAAACTATTGGCCATCAAACATGCTTAGAAACTTCCAGTGAAGAAGAGTCCACCACCTTTTGAGGTAGACCAGGCACCCCCAAACTTCGGCCCTCCAGATGTTATGGACTACAATTCCCTGACCACTGGTCCTGTTAACTAGGGATCGTGGGAGTTGTAGTCCAAAACATCTGGAGGGCCGCAGTTTGGGGGTGCCTGAGCTAGACTGTCCCACTGTTAATGCTGGAAGTAAACACAGGCATCCTGAATCACAGCAACGGATAGTTTTACCCTTCATGTATTTGTGCAATACCCTTTTGAAGCCACCCAAGTGGGCAGCCACCGCATCTTGTGGCAGTGAATTTCATAGTTCAACTACGACCACCACCATTGTTTCTTTCATTGTTTCTTTCTCTGCCTATCATAAAATCATGGAACTGTAGAGCTGGAAGGGAGACCAAGGGTCACGTGGTCCAGTCCCTTCCAATGATTGGTCGTTAAACCATGCTCAAGGTGCCTCACAACATGAAAATATTTCCATTACTACAAAAACGTAACAGAATTTATCATAAGCAATAAATTAAAATGTTAAGTATCCAATAAAAAATTAAAAATCCCCATATAATTTGAAATAAAGTCAAACAACAAAGATACAGTGGGACCTCGACTTACGAATTTAATCCATTCTGAATGCACACTCGTAAGTCGAGTTTCCCATAGGAAAAGCAGTTTCCCATAGGAATGCATTGGAAACGGAAAAATTCGTAAGTCGAGGAAACCGCATCTAGCCGCGAACGGGTTTTCCATTCGGATGTCAAAAAAATCGTAAACACGCGGCCACTTTTTCCGCTTGTAATTCGAAAATGTCGGATGTCGAATAGCTCATAAGTTGAGGTCCCACTGTACCAGTACAGCCAAAAATTAAACATCTCCAAAGTTAAATATTGACACCCCCCAAAAAAAACCTTCTAAGCAAGCCTGTACTCCAATAGCTTCTAGGCATTCTGATCATCAGCTCATACAATCTAAAAGCTGCAGAGTTGGATGAGACCCCAAGGATCCTCTAGTCCAACCCCTTGTATTGTAGGAATCACAGCTAAAGAATCTCTGACAGATTGCCATCCAACCTCTGCTGAAAATCCTCCAACGAATTAGAGTCCACCACCTTCTGATCTAGCCCGTTCCCCTGTCATGCGGCTCTTACTGTCAGAATGTTCTTCCTAATGTTCAGTAGGAATCTCCTTTATTGACATCGGAATCCATTGGTTTGGGTCCTCCACTCTGCAGCAGCGCAAAAAAACAAAACATGCTTGTTCCATAGTCCGCATGACAGCCCTTCAGATATTGGGAGACAGATCTCACATCACCTCTCAAGTCTTCTCTTCTCCAGGCTAAACAGACCCAATTCCTTCAACTGTTGAGGCTCCAGATGGACTTGCAGCAAAGATGGTCTTCGCACCCGCAGACGTAGCAGCAGCTTTCATAGCTGGGGGCAGTCGGAAGCCTCCCAGGCCTGGTGGAAAGAAGCCAGCAGAGCAGAGAGCAGCCCTTGTGGGACTCACAGCAAAGATGGACTAAGTGAGGAACTGCTTCCTTCAGGCTGTTCAGCCTCATGATGGGTTCTAGTATGGTTAGAAAGGTACAAGATCTTCTCTCTATCTACATTATCTTCACCATGCATTAATACACCACTGACCATGTCCCAGTTCCTCACATCCCACATATATATGTACACGCGCGCGCGCACACACACACACACTCCGAGAAATGGTTTTACCCAGAAAGGGAAGGAAGAACAATGTGAGTAACCAAAATTCTGCCAAGTTCTTACATTGTTAGCTGTTTGACACGCATTAATGTTTTCCCCCAATATTTGAATTATACATCCATGGAATTCCATTTGGGATTCCTTTCTGTCAATTTCTCCTTTTCTCGTTTCCAATGGGTGTCTTTCCTTGTATGAACAAAATGTTCCTGTCTCAGTTAAATTCTTCTCCACCAGGAAGCTATTCATAATTCTTATCCTTTAAAATACAGATTTTACACGCACACAGAGAGAGATGCACACATAGGCTCCCATCTTAACTCCACTTACGCTGCAATCTCAACCCCACTTACTAGGAGTAAGCCCTATTGTATTCAACTCAGTACTACTGAGCAGACTTTGTTAGGACTGTGTTGTTACCTGGATCTTAACCCCATTGAATTCAGCAGGGTTTACTTGGTTGTGATGAGCTCTGTTATTCGTCCCAACACCCAAATGTTGGATACGTCTGACCTCGGGTCAACTTTCTTCTGCACATCTACCTAAACACATCTGTACCTCAAAACATATGTTTGTTAATTTGGATTCTTGAAGTCACATTGATTCTCTAAGAATCTGCTCGTTTCTTCGGGGGGGGGGGGGGCGGCAAGCAGAAGAATGAAGTTACGAAAAAATAATTCTTGCTAAAGAAGGCATTTGTTTCAGGATTATGGAAGATTTTGGAGGGAGATGGATAATAATATGAAATGAGAGGGGATAAGCAGTCAAGGATGAAACATCCTGGATGGTGAACCATCCAGAGACGGGCAGAGACAAGTCCCGTGATGGGCACAGACATACTGATATTTTATTATTTATTTATTTATTATTTTATTTATTCAAACATTATATATATATAATATATCAACATTATATATTTCTTTACTGCTTTATCTTTTTTTTAAAAAAATCGAAGTCATTTACATCCATAAAAACATAAAACTGTACAACTGACAGTTAAAAACGTTAAAGAAAGTTAAAAACAGACAACAATTACTCATTGTGGGTGGGAATGCACAACGGTGGAATAGGAAAGTTTGCAACAGGAGTTTAAAAGTATTAATTTCTTATGATAATTGTAAGTATGAGAACCTCTTTTATTCAATATTTTATCATATGGATTGGGCAAAGATAGAACCACAAATTTAGCAGTATTCACGAGCCACGCCCACCCCTCGAAGTGCAATCACAGCTTCTGCATCTTGCACAATCAAAATGGTTTGCTCATTTCTGGACTGTGGAGGCAGATTTCCCAACAAATCTATTTCCCTCACCACATATCTTTACAGAGAGTTCAGTTTCATTTTAAGTGCCGGACCAAGTTTGCATGAAGTCCTGGAAGTTTCCTTACTCCACATCCACATAGAACCTAGCACATCTTAATACTGATTCAGATATCCTGCAGGGCAACTTTAATCTCTCCCTGCCCCATGACCCATAGTTCCCTGGTAGTAGGGTATAGGAATGCAGGCTGAATAACTCAACAATCAAACAATATTATTTAAAATTTTATTGAACGGTCCGTTCTGATTGAATCTTGTGAGCGATTGTAATTGTGTGTGTGCACTCTTTTAGATGAGTTGCAAGAAGCCTGGCCTTTAAAACAAGGGCATAAATAAGTAATTAAACGCAATGTTATCTTGTGCCACATTCCAGCGATTGCAGCCTCAGAAGAAACAGCTCCCCCCCCGCGCCCCGATCCAACAGAGCTCCAGTTTTGCAAAACTTGCTTGTGGAAACATGCATAGATCTCCATACAAAGCTGCCTTTGACAGCTAACAAGGCATCAGGCCAGCTAGCATGTTCCCCCCGTGGAAATAGGTTTTTGTTTTTTCCCTCCTGACTTCTCTACATCTCATTATCTTGCGGGTGCCACGGCTGCGATGTGAATGCAGTCAATCATTCCCAGGACACTCGAGAAACTACCAATGACATATAAACCTTCATTGACTTTCTGTAGCCGTGGTGGAGTGTTTGGGAACTTGATGAATGTCTGGATGCGTTGTGGCTTGGCACCTAGGAAATGAGTAAGCCGCCTGGACACAGGGGGCTGATTCATCTCTCTGTTGCCCTCCCCTTCTAGGCCAGAGGAATAGGGAGACCTCCCCACTTGGCTTGGAGAGGCACAGATGCATTAACAGTGTGCTTCCATTGAGGATGGGCAATTCACCAGCCCATAGGCATCTTTCAGTCATCCTGACATCTCTTGTGTTCTGCTTGGAATCCAGAAGGTAGGAGAGGACACACAGCCGTCCCACGCAAGCCTGTGATCTGCAGACTCCTTCCGCACTTGCTAGGTTGCGAGAGTGTCTCATCTCCAGCTGTTTCCAAAGATGCTAAGGCCTATGACAACACAGATGAGAACTTCCTCCCCACTAGGTGTGTGTTAGGCTGTTTTCACTGTCACTCTCTCCCTCTCTGCCTGACTACGCTGCTGTTATTCCAAGCAAAAGGAAAAGGGTGTGTAATAATCATACAATATGTGTTATTAATCCACCGATGAGGTTGTGCGCATTCTGCTGTGAAGAGCCCCTGTGCTGAATGCAAACCTCTCTGTCTGTGATTCCCACCCCCCCAAAAAACCCCTTTCTTCTGGCTTTGCTCTAGGTTAAAACCTCA
>NC_083281.1:70660393-70795393 GCF_963506605.1 Zootoca vivipara
AAAACGGGGACGGGGATCCAGCCACCAGAAAACAAGGACCATCCTTGGTAAATTGAGACAGTGCAAACATACATCATCATAGTATCACAGAATTGTAGAGTTGGAGGGTACTACGAGGGTCATTTAGTCCAACCCCAATGAGGGACTCGAACCCATGACCCTGGGTTTAAGAGTCTCCTATCACTTCTTTGTGGGCAGCTGGGTAGGATATTGGCTGCACCTTTTTCTTCCTGGTTTTTGACACTTGAGTTGTAGAACTTTAGCACCCACCTTATTCTGTAAGATGTTTTAAACTGTTTTTAATATTGTGCTTTTTATGATGGAACCTGCTCTGGGACCTTATGGTGAAGGGCAGGAGAAGGGGAGGAGGATTGGGGGAGGAGGAGGAAGAAGAGATGAAGATGAAGATGCAGAAGTGAAGGAAGAAGAAGAGGAGAAGGAAAATATTTCCGCAAGTAAAAGAACTACCGAGTCTTATTTGTTTTAAATGACAGCTGAAACTTTGGGGTGACGGGCTACAGTATTCCTGAGGTCATCCCCTCATGACTGTATCCCTACTTGCTACAGACATTTTGATTATACGCCTGCTGAAATGGATGTCAAAAGAACAAGCATCAAAAAGGTACACTTAAGAGGAAGAGCTATAACAATACAGTGATAGTTCAGTGGCTCTGCATGCAAACGTCCTTGGCATCTCCTGGTAGAGGCGAGGAAGACCCCCCCCCCACTACTACATGAAACCCTGTGCCAACAGTACTGGGCCAAATGGAGCAGTGGTCTGACTCAATATGGGACAACTTGCTATGCTCCTACACCCTTGACTTAATACCAGGGGTGTTTGAGCAATTGGTCCTTTGTGAATTCTGAACTCAACAAAATTGATCGGCACTTTGAGGACTGAAGTGCAAATCAGAAGTCTCTGAATATTTGTGACACAGTCCTTGACAATTTAAACGTATCAAATTGTATTTTAAAATCCCTGCTCTGAGAGAAAATATGTATATTGATAAATGCATATCTGAATGCACATTTTCATGTGGATTCTTGAAGGAGGAAATCGTAAGTCAATGAGCAAAAGGGACAGAATGGACGTGAGCACATGCAAAAGTGAAAATGACCAGAATTTAGATCCTTCCCAGCCACCTACCTGTCAGAAATGGCTCAGATTTTGAAAAGGTTCCACAAATGCAGCTTTCAGCCCAGTTCAATTAACTTGATTCTGTACTGCAAAATGCTCTTTTCCCTAAAATCAGTCCTGAGACAGAAAACAATCTATTGAAGAGTTTTGCAGCTGGTTTTTTGAACCACTTATAAAGAAAAACACAGAGGAAGAAGGGGAAAAAATTAACCCCTGTGGCTCTATTAGGAGCAGGATAATAAATGTGCATTTAAAAGATCTATAAACACATATTTATCTGCAAAATGTTCTTGCATAAAACTGTTATTGAAAAGGCTTTCATTTTATCTTTGCGTTATTGTAATTTTATTGAATTGCTTATTCATTCTTTGATATCGTGTTTTAATGATATTATAAATCTGTTTTATGTCTGATAGGAGCCTCATTGTAAACTGATGTAACAGATAATATGGCAATTCACCATAAAAATCCTTAAACCAAAACACACACACACACACACACACACACACGTAGAAGGAAAGAAAGAAGGGGGAAAATGCAGATCAGAACGTAAAGAGAAGCACTTTAATTCATTCTGGATTTCTTTTCATTTTATTTTTTAATTATTTTTCATGTGCTAGTTGCCATCTGTTGATAAAGGATGGTTGTAGAAATGCTGCATACCTTCCACAATGGAGCTACCCCCTCCCTCCAATTCTATTCACAAAAAAGTATAAAAGCATTACACCTCTCAACACTAAAGATCATTAGCTGTTTCATTGTATAAACTGATTTAAATTAGGCACTTTTGGAATGAGACCTTTTTACCCTCTGTAAAATGCTTATTTGGGATTTTTTTTTTTTTTAGTTTCATGAATAATGAAAGGCCAGGAAAAAAAATTCATCTTCTACTATGTCTCCTATTATTCCTATTCTTTTATTAAAAACAATGAAAAACAATTACAATAAAAGATACTATCAACATATAGCGCAATTATGTTATAAACCAGCCATTGCTCTCTTCCGAAACTTAGCAGGAAGTTCATTCAATAAAAGCATGTACGCCTGCCAAATCCAAATAATAAAAACTCTATTAACGGGAGCCTATTATGAAGGAAAGCATATGACCTGGGCACCAGTATTTGACAGGTGGCCAATCCCATTAAGTACACTTTAAATATGAAAGTGTATTTGGAAGCATTGTAGTTGACTTACACAGCTTGTACACTGACTTCCATCCCGCCAACTCTTACTGCCATAGTTACACACATTCTGCTGTTTGCCATTAGATAAAGAAATCTGGCCAGCATCCAAACTCACCCACCCCACAAAAACCCACACAGCTACCCCATGCACACAAAGTTGCTCTGGACTTTGCATTTTTTGAAGAGAGAGTTTCCACCCCTCCTCATACCATATGACAGAATATTTTCCCGAAGCAGCTTAAAAAGCCAGCTTTGCAATTTAAGGATCACTTATTGTTAAAGCGGGATTGCCTTCCTACATGGAGGCTGAGTAGTGGATATGCTTTTAAGCAGAGATGCTGAGCCAAAGACCTAGGCATGCAACTTTACCTGTGAATGATGGGTCCTCCCCTAACACACACACCTTTCTGTGATGCTAACATTTCCTGGAAGCTCAGGGTGGGAGAGGCGTTCATGCAACTTGAACCTCACCCCATTAAAGCCAATGCACTTAGGAACCAACTTAGGACCAGTTTCCCCAAGAGATCACATTACCCCCATATACACCCACTTGATTGTTTCAAATGGCCAGAATTGGCACTGTTACAAGTGCTGCATAATACCCATTCTACATTTGCAAGAACTCCATCTTTCAGTGTGGTGGCACCTACACTTGGGAGCTCTCTGCCTCTTGATATCAGAAAAGCGTCTTCGGTGTTCTTTTTGGCACTTGCTAAAAACGCTTTTGTTTAGATGTGCCTCCCCAGATGTTAAGGAAGTTTGTCTGTTTTTAGTCTACTGTTATTTTAGCTTCTTGACAGTCTAAAATTACTTGTTATTAATTTTTCTTATCGATCATTTTAATGTTTTGCCTTTTTTGTAAGCCGCTTTGAGATTTCTTCCTTCCTTCCTTCCTGTGCAATCCAGTGGTGTGTGTGTGTGTGTGTGCGCGCGCGCGCATATGAAATAAGAGAAACAAACAAAGGCATTCCCAGCTGATTGCCAAACCAGTTGAGCAGCTGTACTTGCAATTAAGTCCATCCAAGGTTTACCTGTGCAGCAGCTTTCTGACGTGAGATTTCTCCATTCACGTTTGGGGAAATGGAGAAAGGATAAAAGCTTTTCAGTGGTGTAAAGGCCAGGAGCAAACATGGCAGATGTATAGCGCTGCCCGACCCTTCCTCTTGCTTAATGCATTTAATATTTGCACAGAGTGTTCAGCCTTATAAAGAGTTTAGGAATCCTCAACATGCCTTCTAAAGCAAAAGAAATGCACCGGCTGATGTAAATCTTTGGTACAGTGTGGTTTCTCAGAGTGTCTCCTTTTGCACTGGCCCATCTATTCTTTTTATTGTGGCCAAATTATAAATGAACTGTATGCCATCCTAGGCTGATTTGGAGATCATTTCCACACACAGAGAGAGTCTGTGTGGGGTTGTTCCTTGACTGACAATCCCTCAAGATACCCTATTTATAGCCCCCCGACGGATAGTGCAATCGTATTCACCAGCCATATGGAAGTGGCAATGAACCATAGGGTACAAACAAGGTGCGTTATCACACAAACAAAAGGAGGGAGGCTAAAATAGGTAACGTCAAATAAATTTGACGGCGTAGGAAAATCCTCTTTTTCTGCAAGCAAAAAAACTCAAAGGCTGTAAGTAACACACATGGAGAGAAAATAACAGAACGGTACACACACACACACACCCCGCAACACAGAGCAAGTATGCAGATTACATAAGATGTCCATATTTACACTTTTTTCTATCATATTAGGCTGGATCAGGCATCTCCACCAAAATAAATGAAGATAGCTGTGTGTGCACTGAAGTGTATACTTCAGAGAGTACACAGCTCTCCAGACTGAGACACTCATGCTTACTATAGGTCAGTCTTGATTTGAATTTAATGAGGTTTGCATGTAACCCAAAGCATCTATATCAAAGGGTTGTGTGCATCGTGTGGCTTATCTCTACAAAGGTGCAGAAACCCCCAAATGGTCAATAGTTTGGGATTCACAGTTGTGATAGAAGCTTGGACGATGGGATCTTAGCAAAAGCTTCATGATTATTTAGCACTACCGCAATCGCCATCAGAATCCACACCAGACAATTGGATTTTGGTGTGCTGTGGAGCAGGTGAATCTGAAATCCTATCTTGTTCTCAGACCAAGCTTTTCTATCTGTTGAGCCTTCTCTTGGAACTGGAGAAATTTACTCCATTCTTGCAACATTCTTCAGTTTGATATTAGTTATTTGCTACCTGCTTCCGTCTCAGTTTACGTCTTTTGGCTTATATTTCAATGTTTCCTGTCAATGGCTCCCTTCATCTTTATGGAGTATCACTGTCCTATACAGATTTAAAAACAACAACAACAACAACAACAACAACAACAACCTAATCCTCCACAGTTAGGCTCTTTACCAGGTCTTCTTTTTACAGTGAGAAAAAAGAAACTTAGCTAACTTTAAACACGTCAACAAATGCAGTTCAGTCACAACGCTCACCTTGGCTCCAACACAATCTCTCAGCCAAACCTACCTCACAGGGTTGTTGTGGTTGTAAAGACGTACACACCATATACCTTGGACTTCTTGGAGAAGTTAAATGTGAAAGACAAACTCTCTAAAAGCACATGCACAAGCACCCAGACAGAAGCAGACAATAGATTTCAGATACTGCAATTAAATTCATAAGGAAAAGCCATACCATCATACACAACAGGTATTGCTCCAATAGCAAACTTTCTCCTTGATACCATGGTAACATTTGTTTGCAAATCACTGACAGCAAACAAAACTTCCCATCCACTGAACCGCAGATAGAGGGAACTCGAGGAAGTCCCCTCTTACAATGTTAAAGGAAGAGGATCATGGTATTTTGATTTTTGTTTTTTGTTTTTTATTATTGTTATTTTTGTAATGTGGTTTTTTCTTGTTATTTTTGTTTATATTTTTGTGCTTAAAGTGTTGTGTTTGTTTTTTGTAAAATCAATAAAAAAATATTATTATTATTTTTAAAAAAACTTCCCATCCATTGATGGCAATGAACTGGTTTGAGAATAGTTTCATGGAATATTACCTTCAAGTCATGCTTCCATCTCATGCAATGCAGCATAGAATATCATCCTGTATACAATGTGCCTAGATAGAGCCACAGCACAGTCTCTGACAAATTTCCAGGACTAACTAAAAATGGACAAAGATAATCTCCAACAGATCAAAACTGGGTAAGTTTTAGAATCGTATCCACTGAACATCCAGGAACCCGTGCTAGCCAGGAACAATGTTTGCCCTTCTGATCTAGAAGATCTGGGGAAATCAGCTTTCATCTAGCATTTGTGAGCATAAATAAGCAGCTGTGCCACATGGAGATCAATGAAAGATGTGGTGGTGGGAGCTAAAGCAAAATGAAGTACTAAAATTTGCGGAAATGAAGTTGGAAAAATCAGCAGCGTTTATACAGCAACAGCAGCGCTAGCAAATAACACAATGGAGACGGAACTCTTAAAAAGCTCAGAAAATATTAGTATGTCTCTTCAAGCACACTGGCTCCCTGACTGTAGACCCACAGTTCACAAAAGCTACCATCAGAGCACTTACTTTTGCTCAGCATAAGAGTTTCTGAGGCCAACAGCGTAAAGTGTAAAACCATGTTCAGCAGGATATGTGGATGTTTCCAGTAAGTGGCAAGTAAGTGGATGAATCTGCTCCTGGTAATTTGGGGGAGAATTCAGCCATCAATGAACTACATGATTACCATCTTGCCTTATGTTTCCTGGGTTAACACACTATGAAATTAACCTCAAAAGTTGACACGTTTAAGCCAGTTCAGGGCTGACAGTGACAATGTTGCTTTTCGCTCATCAAATATCAAGTGAGCCTAGATGTTTCAACAAACACACAAGCTTTCGATCCTTATGACTTCAAGATGTGTATGTAAAACACCCGACTGCAGTCTGTTTTCAGAATTGGGACCCTGACCTAATACAGATGCAAACAGATGTGAGGTGTAATAGGGACAACTCGCCCACTCAAAATTTTGACTAATTTATTTTCAGTGATTTTTATTTTTTTTCATGTTGTATCTCAGGACGAAAGGTTCTTCCATAGCACCTCGCAATTTAAAATAACAAAATACAATAAAATCACAACATTGCCAATCTAATCACTTTAAAAAAAGCAACTAGAAATGTTTAAATGCTAAAAGCTACAACTTATGTCACAATCACATTTCATCAGGTATCATGAGATCAGTGTGATGATCCCATTGTTCCCTGAAAGGGCATATGCTGTCCTCTAAATTAGGTGGAAGTAGAGGAGACACAAATAGCCACAACAGCATAGCTGCCAAGTTATCCCCTTTTTAAAGGGATTTTCCCTTATGCTGAATAGGCTTCCTCGCGAGAAAAGGGGAAACTTGGCAGCTATGCAACAGTCCCTCCCACCCACCTCGAACTTGACCTATAAGGGTTCCAGGGATATGCAGGATCTCATCAGGGCATATGCTAAACAAACTACAATTGTAGGCTGTTTAGCACAATAGTTGTGGATCTGTAAATGACACTCCGCTCACCAAAACATGAAAAAGCGAAATAATCAGCTTCTCACTGCACCACATTTTAAGAAGGATCTTGGCCCTCCTTCATTGAAGGCCTTTAAACATAGATTGGAAGACCATCTCTCAGGGATTCGGAATAAATAAATAAAAATTGTCCAGTAGCACCTTAGAGACCATCTAAGTTTGTTCTGGGTATAAGCTTTCATGTGCATGCATACTTCTTCAGATGCACACAAAAGAACAAACTTAGTTGGTCTCTAAGGTGCTACTGGACAATTTTTTTAATTTTTATTTATTTATTTCCACTGCATCAGACCAACACAGCTACCTACCTGAATCTCAGGGATTATTTAGCTGTGATTCCTGCATTCAAGGGGCTGGACTAGAGGACCCTTGGAGTCCTTTCCAACTCTACAATTCTCTGATTCTCTGAGTAAAACACAGTGGATGGAGACAGAAAGGCTTTGTACGCCCAGTTCCTGACATAAACACAAAAGCCTGAACTATGCACGTTTTCCTGAAAACATCACATTTAATGTTTCCCTCTGCCCCCCCCCCAGCCAAAATGTTCCTCAGTTGTGATTTTGCCAAAAGTAAAACAAGCAGCTGTTACAATTTATGGGGAGAAGGGGGGCGGAACAAAACAAAAAAACCAAACCAAAACAAAAAACCTCACTAGAAAATCTTGCAGAACTAATGGGCACTGTCAAAATACTCTGATTTCCCTTATAATAAACTAATTGTTTTTCAAATTTGCTATTTGCATTAATAAAAATAGGTGAATTGTTTTGACTACATTAATTAATGCTGACTAAATTAGGCTGTGAATTATTCAGGGCAAGAAACAGATTCCTGGGTGGTTGCTTTCCCTCCTCCTTTCCTGGTCTGCTTTATCCACTGGGACACTCCAGAAAAAGGGGGAGGAGGAAGAAGAAGAAGAAGAAGAAGAAGAAGAAGAAGAAGAAGAAGGGGATGGGTCAATAGTACAATTAGCTAACAATGGGTAGGATCTCCCTAAGCCTCTTCTGCAACAGAAGCAAAGCCCATGTAATTTATCACATCTATAGCTCAAGGGAACCTATGTAGTTCCCCTCCTGGAGTCATAGAATGGTAGAGTTGAAAGGGACATCCAGGGTCATCTAGTCCAACCCCCTACAAAGCAGGAAGCACAGCTAAAGAATCCCTGATAGACTGTCATCCAACCTTTGTTTAAGGACTTCCAACAAAGGAGAGTTCACCACCTTCAGAAAGAAATTAATTTCACTGCCGTACAGCTCTCACCTTTGTAAAGTTCTGCCTGATGTTTGGTCATGGGACTCAGCTACATTAGTAAAGAAACAGTAATTTGAATGCACTATAAACATGCAACACCAGATGGTGCCAGAGAGCAGGAAATTTTAAAACATGATTTTCCATAGAGAGTTTTTTTTCTTTTGTAGTAGTAATAATAATAATAATAATAATAATAATAATAATAATAATAACACATTATTATTATTATTATACACAGCCCATCTGGCTCTGTTTCCCCAGGCACTCTGGGCAGCTCCCAACAGAATATTAAAAACATGATAAAATGTCAAACAATAAAAACTTCCCTAAACAGGGCTGCCTTCAGTTGTCTTCCAAATGTTAGATCTAATTTCTGACATATTTATAGTGGGGGCTTTCCTGTGTCTAGATCCACCCAAATCTCCTTTCTCGTAACTTTATTCCTGAAGCAACCCTATGAGGTAGACTGGGCTGAGAGATGGTGACTGGTCCAAAATCACCCCCGGTGTGCTTCATAGAGCAGTTGGGATTTCAACCTGGTCCTTCCTGCTCCTAGTCCACGATTCTAACCACTTGGCATCTATATTGAACCTTTCCTTGGGCCACAATTCCATCTTTTTCTTCCTTTATTACAGTGACCTGTTGAGCCTTGTGATGTTATTACTTCCGCATGTTATTTCAGGGGGCACTGTGAGGGCCTTTTGAGTGTAGAAGGATACCCCCTTTGGCATTGCCTTTAAATAAAATCAAATAATAAGTTGAATGGTTTTAATTAAATGCTGGGAATGGCAGGAGGAGAGAGTTGATTTTGCAGTCAGGTCCTGCTTGGGAGTCTTCCCATTGGGGCCTCTGGTTGGCCACTGTCAGAACAGGTTGCTGGTCTAGATGGGCTACTGGCCTGATCCAGCAGAGATCTTTCTAAGTTCTTAAGGCTGCTGTATTGGGCTTTTCATTTTTCTGGCTTTAGGGCAGCTCTGTTCTTTATTGTATTGTTTGGGGGATACGCTTTTTATTCTTGCATTTGGTGTTAAGATACTTAGCTACCTTGAAGTGTCTGAGGTGCACAATACGCATACATAAATACATGAAAAGGTATGTGTGGTATTCTATAAATAGCAAAAATAGTAAAAAAAAAATTGCTTCTTTTTTGCAATGCAAAAAAAAAAAAGCTGAGGAATGTTCTTGCTTTCAAGGGAAGCGAAGGATAAAGTGTATAATGGAAAGAAGTGTGTTTTTGTCGAGCAAAATCTATCCTCTTCTGCCTCTTTTTCGAGTCTGTGCAAAACTGAGGAGTAGCAAAAGGTTTGAACATTTGCATGCGGAAAAACTCTGATGAATGCATCGATTTTGACATTTCAGAGCACAGCACAGTGAAGAAACCAGAGTTTGAGCAGGAATATTTCCCTCGGAGGAACAGTTTAGGGAAATGCTGATGAGACGTCCTAATGCATTACCGCAATATCATCAATTACGTCGGAAATGTAATTAACTATTTCTGATCCTTAAACATTATTTACACAAAGCCCAAAAGAATATCCCCAGCTTTTCCCTCCCGGTGCAGAACGCTGCATTGTGGTCCTTTAAAAAAAGAGGGGGGAGAGAGATGAGCTTTGCAGAGGCAGGACACTGGGACAGATCTCTGCAGCATCAGTAGTTACATCTTCCCTTCAGAAATCTCTACCCTCTTTCACACCGCTCATAAGAAGAGGTTCACATGCAGGAATACAAATAACGATTGCACAAGAAGAAAAATGGGGCTTTTACCAAAATGCAAAGCAAAGATTTATAAAAAAAATTAAAGTAAGCAATATTGCAATGCCTTCTCTTGCATGAAGATCCCTTTCATGTAATGCAGAGGAATGATCATTATAAAGCATATCCCGAGCCATTTCCTAAATTGTTCCCCTTCATTTCTGAGCACTAAAAAACAAAACAAAACTGCTTACCAAGTTCGTACGCCTTTCTGAAAATCAGCTCCCTTTATTTTCTCTGTATCTTACTGGGTTTCTTTTGTCATGCCCGCCGAACTACTTTGTTTCTTATTCCACTGTACAAACATTGCACGTAACACTGTACGAATTATGCAAGTTTGGGGGGGGGGGAGCAAAACACACTGAATTTTTCAAAAACAAGAAAGAAAACCAGTTTCTGCAATTGTATTTCTTCCACTGCTTTGACTCAGGTTTTATTATAAAGGGTAGATCTTTCATAAATAAAAACTGCATTTCAAATTTTCTGTACTTATCCACCTTAGTTTTCATTGGGGGGGGGGAGATGAAACGAAAAGCACCTGTAAAACATGCACTTTTCCAAAATGATGAGCCTGCAATATATTATCAAACGTCTGCCTTATTTGATCTAATACTATTAATAAACATGAAAGCTGTTGCACCTGTGAGAGACCAGGAAAGGGAACACAGAAGTATCTTTTAATTAAATATATTAATGGTAAATTATATTCCAGCAAGGGAATTTTAAGGTGTATGCTTTTTTTATATAATCTGCTTCAGGCCAAATCTACACCAGTAACTTTTAGCTATTTAAATAGACCGTCAGATAACATTTTTTTTTCTTTCTCTTTCCATTTTGGCTAATTAACTCAGTTGCTTCGCAATGCTTCTGCTTGGTATCTGCAGGCAGAAACCAGAATTCCAAACGGGCAAAGCCCTTTTGTGTGGGAAAAGCCCTTGCGCTGGCATTTATTTAGTTATATATTTCATAAAAATTATATAATAATAATAATAATAATTGTAAAAACAAAACCTCAAAGCAGTTTACAAAAAAATATACAAAATGCTAAAATTATCAAGAATACTTTAAGACTTTCAGAAAGTTAAAATAGCTTTAGGCTAAAAAAACCAAAACAGATTAAAACACCCAACATGTCTAAATTAAAAAAAATGTTAGCTGAAAATAGTGAAGACGCTGGCCTGGTATCAATAGGCAGGGAGTTCCAAAGTGTATGTGTTGCCATACTATTTAAATGGTTGGAGGCTGCCTGATACAGCTACAGAATCAACAGGGGTGCTGTTAAGTCCAAACTAGCAGAAATCTTGTGGGGGGAGGAATCATTCTCTCCTATTTCTTATTATCTTACTAAGAGAGAGGAACAAAGAACAAAACATGATTTGATCACCTGGTGTATATAAAGGACCACCGGCTGCACATTTGGAACTTAGCATGTAGATTTTGTTAACAGTGAACCTTTAAGCTGGTTAACAGTTGTATCTTTTTGAGGGCTCTTTCCCTCCCTCAGAGAAAATATTTATCCCACTCACATAATCTGGGCAGGATGAATTAAACATATACCTGGGTGCTATTGTTCTAACCTACATTTTAAAATGATGGATAACATAAGGCTGGCTCCCATAACAGCTTTGTAATCAAAGAAATATTGATTTTATTTCAACCAATCAGAAGACTATAACTCGTGATAAAACAGTAGCTTTCTAAATGTCCCAACCATTATGAAAGCAAACCAGGAGGAAATAAATATTTGTAAAGCTTTACTTTTCTAAGAGCAAAAAAAAAATAGAGGATGAGATAAAAAATTGAAAAACATATTCTGTCCAGTAAGTGAACGCTGAACATTGAGAAATAAGCAAACCTTCTTTGACACATTCATTTCGTATATTCCCAGGTTTGGTGTGTGTTCTGAGGTTGTTTTCGCCAAAGTAAGTGATGTATTTGCTGTCCGATCATTATGGGATTTGACAATGTCATTTCAGAACCTTCGTTACTAAGATATCAATAATTAAATGCTTTCAGTTCACACTCTGTTCTTCTGGATACCAGGCTATTTATCTCTGTACTGTGAAGAAGCTAATGGCATAATGGGCAAAACATCAAGAATAATTAAGAAAAAGACCTGTACAAAACCCCTTTGGAAGGAAATACAACTTCTGTCCATAGCTCCTTGCGTTGAAATATTGCACTCTGCATTTAGTTTTGAAATTTGCAATTTGATGTTCCTCATTGGAAACACTGAACAGGTCTGTGAACTGCATAAGAGAAAGCTTTTAAGCAATCCCGAAATACACAGCAGGCTAATCAAAGTGCCACGTAGTAGTGTGGAAGCTTTTGAGTACCGAAGTACACTTCATAGGAATAGATGGTCAAAAATGAAGGAGGGGAGCTGTTTTTCAAGCCACACTGCTCTGCATTTGGTAAAAAATCTTAAGATGGGAAGTGGAAGCAGAATGAGACCCATTCAGGTGCTTTGCAGGTCTCCCAGGAAGGTGCAAGTGTGTAATGACAGATCACCCACTTCAACATATGCCAGGTGTTTTTTTTTCTGGTTCACCAGCTATGGCCATTCATGGACAAAGATAGCTTGACTACTGTAGTCCATGCATTGGTGACCTCAATGCTGGATTACTATAATGCGCTCCATGTGGGGCTGCCCTTGGGTCTGGTACAGAAACTCCAGCTGGTGCAGAATGTGGTAACCAGACTGCTAATGGGAAACACTTGCCTGCGAGCGCTCCAATTGGAGAACAGCCTTTACCAAAGGTGCCATGGGCTTTGAAGACACTCAAACTCAGGACGCAAGGGAGAAACGTGCTAAGAGGAAGGCACGCTTGGCAAATCCACACCATGATCAACTCCCGGCCAGAAACCAATGTCCCCACTGTGGAAGGATGTGTGGATCCAGAATTGGCCTCCACGGTCACTTACGGGCTCATTGTTAAATCCATGTTTATGGAAGACAATCTTACTCGGCAACGAGTGATCACCAAAGAGAGAGAATGGGAGATTCTGGTCCTTGGTCAAGTGCACAGAACACCATTGTTAATACAGCTGCACTGCTTGTCCATCTACTACCAAGCCAAGTTCAAGGCTCTTGCAATAATTTACAAAGCCCCGGAACAGTTTAGGTCCAGGGTGCCTCAGGGATTGCTTGATCCCAGAGATCGTCTGCAAGAGCATCACTGGTCGTTCCTTGAGTTGGTAAGGCTTTAATGTCATTGGCCCAGCCCTGTAGAATACTATGTCAACAGAGATTCAGCAAGCGCATTCTGTGCCAACTTTTAAACACCTGCTGGAAACTTCTGCATTCCGCCAGGCCTATGCAGGCAATTAAGAATACATATTTCCACAATGTTGTCTGTTTTTAATAGTTGTACATGGTTGTTTACTGTAAAATTTTATGTATTTTTGTTGCAAGCTCCGTTCATATATATTTTTAAATTAAACAGCAGTCTACAAATATTTTTATAAATAAAGTGCCACTCAGTTCCGCCTCCATCTTTAGATGAAACACAAGTACCCGTAATATTATTAATTTTTTGGAGGGGGTTGTTTTTATGGGTCAACATTTACTTTTAAACAATGACATGCTTTATTTTCATGTTCTTGCTGTAAAAAAAGAAAGAAAGAAACTCTCCAGAAGCCTCACTCAGACATTACACAGATGCGTAGAGTGGAAGAATAGCCTTGTATTCTTTCCAGGAGATGAAAAGAGCTGTGAATGTACCACTGTATATGATCACCATTTGAAAACAAGATACCTGACCATCTAGATCAGTGGTTCTCAAACTTTTTCAGGCCATGGCTTCCTTGGTTCCATAAGCTCATCCCCAGTGCCCCCTACCCCATAGAAAGCATTATCAAGAACAGCGGTTTGCATGACCCCCTCAGAAAGATAATAACACGGTGAAATTCAAAGCAGTAACAATTTATTCAAACTCCAATTAAAACTATTTAGTTTAGTTAATTCAAGAAAACTGATGAACTTGATCCAATGATATAGAGTTTTCAAAGTCTGAGAGTCATTTAAACTTCCATCATCCCCTTGCATCCAACTAGGTTCTTCTCAGAGCAGACCCATTGAAAGCGATGGAACTAAGTTGATCATGCCCATTAATTTCAATGGGTCTGTTTTAAGTAGGGCTAACACTGGATAAAGCACATAATATTTAGCTGAAATCTGCTTGTCTGTGATTTTTCACTCACTAGTTTCCAGTCCTGCCCTTTGGTCCTCTGTATCAAGAGAATTATTAGAAACTTCTAATTCTGAATGGGCAGAGTATTTACAGGAAAGAACATTCAGTCTCCTATCTGTAATTCAAAGTGATGCAATCCAGGAATAGATACATCTTATGAGGCTGCTGGTTAGGCATTTTGACTCTTCCTGACAACATTTCTGTACTACTCAATCTGCCAAGAACTAGGTTTATGCAAGCAAAAGTCATGACTATGTATCTGGTACATGTGATACCCTTCCCTTCCCCAATCCTGTCCAACTGTGAGTGACTGGTCCTTTTCCTTCTTCCAGGGTGCATGTGATACAAATGGCTCTAGAATGGAAGGCGTTTTTTCTCTTTTTAGGGGGTGTATTCTGTAGCATGCAACTGACACAAGAATGGTCCATTCGAGATGGATTTACACTGAAATGTCAACACTTCATTAAGCTGGATCAGACCAATGTCCTATCCAGTCCAGCATCCTGTTCTCACAGTGGCCAACCAGATGCCTGTGGGAAACCAGAGAGCAGGACCCAAGCACATGAGCCCTCTCCCCTTCTGTGGCTTACATCTCCTGGCATTCGGAAGCGTTCCTGCCTGTTCTGACATGCTTCCCCAGCATTACTGCATTATTGCCATCTGGAGGGGCACTCTTGCATGGTAGCGCAGCAAAAGCAGGACACACACACACACACACACGAACATTTGTGGCAGGAAAAGTCACAGGATTTCAGCAGAAAGCTATAGGACATCCAACAGTTGAAAACAAAGCAGCACGTCCTCCCTGAACTTTCTGAAGGCACAAACAGCACTGAAAGCAGGAATTCATATAACTGCCTCAATACCATCATGAGTGTAAATGGTCACAAATACAGGCAACGGCCATTTTGTGCAGGGGTTCCATTCCCGGCCCCCATGCGTGTCAGCAGAGTGTGCATAAACACACCCTGCCCCATTATGCCCCCGTTGCGCCCCTGTTCTTCCCTCTTCTGGATCCAAAAGGACCTGCACATCAGCAATCATGCGTCATTTGGACACGCCCAGAATGGCTGCCACTTGTACACAGTAAAAAAAGAAGTCTAAAGGACCAAAAGAAAAGGGGTGGATAAATCTGAAACAGAATAGTTGGAAGCATACTGTATGCACACTGACACATGCCCCAGTAGAGAATCACATGACCACATTTAGGTAGAGGCCTTGATGGTCTTCTTGTGAAGCATGTCTACATCATGGTGGTATGTTCATAACTATCTAAGGTTTTAAGTGGCACATCTGAGATAGGCTCACCCAACATCTTTTTCTTTTCTTCAAAGGGGGGGGGGAGCAGACCCTAATGCCATCTCTCTGGCTGCCCAAGCAATCTTATCCATGTTTAGTCCCACAGTGCTCCATGTGACTTGCTTTCTACTTTTGCATGGACACATCAGAGGACTTGTGACCTCCAGATATTGTTGGACTCCAATTCCCACCCATCCCAGCTAGCACTGCAATGCCCAATACCTTATAATTTCTCCCCTGAAGAGTTAACATCAGCTTTGGGAAGGTGACAATTCAAATTGAGAGATGGTACAGGGGAAAATGTTTAACCTGGTCTTTGGCAGCACTATGGGTCTAACTCAAATCCCTTAATCCCTCCCTGCTGAAATATAAAATGCCCCCCATCAGTATTGGCCACCCGCCGACTCTAGAAAACATACCTGTTTAGGCAAACATTCCTGTGAACCTGAACTTCGAGATCCAATTGTTTTATTTTTTTAACTGTTTCAATTGCTATACTTTTTAACCGGCTTGCTGTATTGTATATTTTAATTGCTACTTTGATGGAAATGTTTTGTTGTGTATGTTAATTTTGTATAGATTTTATAATTGATTTTATACTTGTAAACTGCTTAGAAGCCATTTTGCAGTAGAAAGCCATGCAAGCAGTAGAAAAAATACTTTCGAAGATCTGGCCAAGGATCTCTCCCATACCACATTTAGTTTGGCTCAGATCTTTCAATGAGAGAAGCAGTGACAGACAGCCATGAGTAGGAGGAAATATTAATGTCCAGAAGCTTAAATTTAGCATCGGCCAGTCTCAGGCATTTTGAAAGCCTGTTCTGCCTTTTAATAGAATGATCCTTTCCCCAGAACATCTCTGCTCTATGGAACATAAACAATGACCCTCGTTCTAATTGAGCTGCGCAATATTATCTTTCAGAAACCATCTCCTTTTGGGCTGTCAATGGGTTTAAAGAATTTGTAGCTGATTAATCACCTACCTTTTAACCGATTCATAAAACGAAACTAAATCTGCCTATTGCAAAATCTACAATGTTCTTACATATTGAAGGAAGAATAGTAAAGTGGAGAGAAGCTTATTACAGAGAAGGGGAGTTCTTGGTGCTGTCAGCTCTCTCTGTATATTAACAGCTGTCTCTTAGCGTATCAGCAAATCAAACACAGATATGTCAAGCCCGGTTCCTCCCGGGTAAGCGCCCGGAACCCGTGGAATCTCACACTACTGTGGAGATTGGGTTACCGCCTAGCAATATTAACTGGATGCCAATCCATTTGCCCCTTTCCCGAGTCCTCAGCATGCAGCGCATTTGGCACCCAACCTAGGGGTCTGGACTTGATGGCCCTTTGAGCCCCTTCCAACTCTACAATACTTTGTCTCTCTGGGTCACCCCAGACACCAATGAATTGCATGCAAGCAAAGGGGAGATCAGAGTGACCCATCCCTCCTCTGTAAACCTGCTTGTTGGTTCTGGTTGTTTTGATGGGCATGGAGAGAGCAAAGTGCCTTTCTCTGCGCCCCCTCCCAAGTGAGCTGGTCATCCTTCCCATGCCTGCCCACCTAGTTTCGGTGTCTTATGCAGAGGAAGGCTAGCCTCTTCCACCATAAACCTCCTTTTAGAAGTCAGAAGCCCACTTGGTAGAAGGTCCCCCCCCCAAAACACACACTGGTCTGTTAAGAAACCTGCAGTGCAGGGAGCTGTGAGGGCCCTGGCCATTGGCCACAGTAGCTGGAATTGATGAGAGCTGGAGTCACCGATTCTCCCCTGCTGCTGTCACCTTTTTAGAGCTACTAAGAAGCAACCCAGGTGGCACTGTGGGTTAACCACAGAGTCTAGGGCTTGCTGATCAGAAGGTCGGCGGTTTGAATCCCCGTGATGAGGTGAGCTCCCATTGCTCGGTCCCAGCTCCTGCCAGCCTAGCAGTTTGAAAGCACATCAAAGTGCAAGTAGATAAATAGGGACCGCTCCGGTGGGAAGGTAAACGGCATTTCCATGCGCTGCTCTGGTTCACCAGAAGCAGCTTTGTCATGCTGGCCACATGACCCGGAAGCTGTCTGCGGACAAACGCCGGCTCCCTCGGCCTATAGAGCGAGATGAGCGCCGCAACCCCAGAGTCGGACACGACTGGACCTGATGGTCAGGGGCCCCTTTACCTTTAAGAAGCAAACACACATTCTCAACCTCCTTTGCCTTATACACAAGACTGCACTGGAATTTAAGACAAATGTATTTTACCCACACCTGCCCTAGCTTTTCTGTGAAATGGCATAAAAGCATGTGTCCAAATACTGATTTTTCTCTGTATCCAATCTGAAGCAAGCCCTCCATTTGAGATCCATAGCACAGGCATTCTTTTCTCAGCTTTTTGATATAAACCCCAGATGGTGGGTGTTCACAATGCCCACTTAAGAATAAGAGAGCGATGTGCTCGTTACATGCCACCTCTTCTCAGCAGACTGGATAAAACTGGAGGAAAGCAGAACACTAGTTATTCTTATAAATCCAAGTTCCCAATGAAGTGTGAGAGCCCCATTCAAGCATGAAAGGAGTCCAGAAACTCTTCAAGGACTCGAGTATTATGAATCTGGCATAATAAGAAGCTAACTGTTGACTGACCTCAGGAAAGAAGCTTTCTTTCAGATAAGCAGTTGCCTATAACTGCATATCCTGCAGTTCAAAACATGTTAATTCTGCAGTAATTTAAATGTATGTCATTTCCAATCCCCGTCCGCAAATTGTCTCGCTCTGTGTTCAAGTTGGTGGCAGAGTTCTTATGCACAGAGACAAAAAAAAAAAAAGGAAAACCCGCCAAAAAATCCCTACCCCATATTAACTCCACAACTGTTTATCTTTAATCTACAAAATAGCTGCATTTGGAGGAAAATGAGATGCTGGCTTTCATCATTAAATTATGCAAGGATTTGCAATCTCCATAAGCAAACTTATCACGATGAAAATGGACGGCTCGATGCATGAAGGGAAATCAAAAGTTGAAAAGATACCGAAGAAGAAGAAGAAGAAGAAGAAGAAGAAGAAGAAGAAGAAGAAGAACCAAACTCTTAAGTAGATAAATATTACAGGGACTTGTTATGCCAAATCTAATTTCCCAATTAGTTTTTAAAATAATAATAATTTGGCAATACAGAACTCAAAATAACTACGGTAGCAGGGGGTGATTTAGTCCAGCTGACAGCAATTGGCCTTGCTAGCTATATGGGATGATTAAAGAATCTAAGGCACTGACTTCTGAAATACAGTGAGGCTGTTAGCTCTGGAGATCCTAGATCTATGCTGCCACACTAGTTATGAGGACAGTGGAGTCTGAAAGCCACCGTGCACTTCTAGGAATGTCACTCAATTCTGAAGGAAACAGAAACAGGAGTGGAATTTGAAGGTGTTTCCTTATTCATCTGATGTCTAGAACTGAAAGAAATCCAGCGAATATGATCAGTATTTGTCGTTGTTAATTTCAGTCTGCAAACGATAGGTAACTCATTCCATTCCATTTGCATTGTGCTTCCTTGGTATTGAAATGGAGTGGAATAATGTAAGTTGTGTAGAATCATAGAATTGCTGAGTTGACAGGGACCCCAAGGGTCATCTAGTCCAACCCGCTGCAGTGCAGGAGTCACAGAAAAACAATCCTGACAGATGGCCAGCCAAGCCCTGTTTAAAAACCACAAACGAAGGAGAGTCCACTACCTTCTGAGGGAATCCATTCCAATGTTGGACAGCTCTTACCCTCAGAAAGTTATTCCTAATGTTTAGTTGGAATCTCCTTTCTTGAATTTGAATCTCTTTGTTTGGGTCCTCCCCTCTGCAGCAGCACAAAACAAGCTTGCTCCATCTTTCACATGCCAATCCTTCAGATATTTGAAGCTGACTATCATGTCACCTCTTCACCAGGCTAAACAGACCCAACTCATTCAATTGGTCCTCAGAATGCTTGGTTTCCAGACCCTTGATCATCTTGGTCACCCTCCTCTGCACAGCTTCCAACTTGTCAATATCCTTCTTAAATTGTGGCACGTAAAACTAGACACAATACTTCAGCTGGGGTCTGACCAAGGCAGAATACAGCAGTACTATGACACACTTTGATCCAGACACTAGACTTCCACACAGTTTCCACCTGCAAATGCAATGTTCTTTTTAGAACCAGTATGTGTGTTTGCCGTTGCTAGTCCCACATAAGCCTTTAGCAATGGAAGAAATACCAACATCAGCAGCAACAGAAAGAAAATTATATCGATCAATAAATGAACTGCATGATCCTTGTTTTACATTGCATTTCAAACACACACATACCAAAAAATATGTGTAACAGCAATGGATGGAGCCTGATATGGTGATTAGTTACCTTTATTCCGATACGTATGGCTTCCTTTTTATCTGGGAATCTTCAAAGAGCATTACCAGCATCACTCAAGTAATCATCAAAAGAGATGTTCAGTAAAGTACTGTAATGAGAGCAATTACACCAAGCAGCACCTTCACTTCAAGAGGAACTCAAACTGAAAGCATTGTTCTGTACGGGTGTGGATGAGTTACTTGAAAGATAAGGCTGCACCAAGCACTATGGTTTGACAATGTGTGAGTGGGGCACAACTCTTCATTTGCTTTCTCATACTCTTAATGTCAAGTATTTGAGAGGATTTTATTACTTGTTCCTGATTTTGTTACCTGCAATTACATATAGGGTGCAGTCAGATGTAGACACGACTGCATTAGGTTTTTCCCCCCTGATTGTAGTGCTAGCATTCCAGCATTAGTCCTGGTTTCAGATGTACCTTCTAACATTGCATTAGAACATCAGAACTTCAGAACGGCCTGCTGGATCAGGCCAATGGCCCATCTAGCCCAGCATCCTGGAAAACCCACAGGCTGGATTCAAGAAGAGCGCTCTCCCCTCCTGTGGTTTTTATAAGGATATAGGAAGAGCCCTGCAGGATCACACCAATGGCCCATCGAGTGCAGCATCAAGGTCTTCTTATGATTCAGAAGTCCCTACTTATGTTCTTATGTTCTTGAACTTACAGAGGCATTTCTGTCAGGGCTTATCCACACTTCTGCTTGCCCTGACACTTCCCCCCCTGGAAAACCCACTGTTTATTGTTGAATCGGAGCGAATGTCAATTGGGTTTTCTCTGGATTGACATTTGCTCTGACTGAGCACTACAGAGTGGGCTTTCCAGGCAAAGGCAAAGCCACTCAGACCTACGCCTTGAAAGAGAAAACCAAAGCAGAAAACCACTCGGACCCATGCTTCTAGGCACAGGACAAGTGGAAGTGTAGATGAGCCCTCAGTCTCCTGTTCTCTGGCCAACCAGCTCTCTGCCCCGCACAGCCAATCCTAACCCAAATGTATAGCTATGGCAGATAAGTCCCCCTCCCATGTGTCTCTAAGCAGAAAAAGGCATGTGACTGATAGGACTGCCTGAAATCCAGGCCCACTATGAAGGCTCTATCAGTTGCAATACTCTGTTTTTTTTTTTCAATTTAGAGGGGGGAAATGTTTTAGATAATGAATAATGGATAATTTTGGAGGGGGGGGGATACTGAATGCAACTGGAAGCAAGCTTTCCACGTATTTTAAGTGTTTTTGTGTGTTTGGTTTCTTGGCAATGGATGTGCAGGTGTAAACAATGAATGAATTCAAAACTTACGTAATGTGGTATGACTTGATTTCTAAATAGAGGTAAGGAGTCAACCTTGTCTGAAAACCATACTTGGGACCTCTTACATGGAAGCTCTCCCCTCTCTATAGATGTGCAGAGAATGATTGATTTTGAGAGAGGAGGAAACAATGGTACTCTGCAGATGTGTAATGGCATGCTTTCCTAAATAAGTGCTGTACGAGTCCCATTGTGATGAAAACTGCATGGTTAAAAATTGCAGCCCTATCAAGTCAAAATGTTTCCTGCCACTGCCGGAGAATGTTATTGCCACATGACCCAGGAAAACATGTCACTACCATAATCATGAACAAAACTTCTTTTAAGTTAAGCATATATAGAACAAGAGCTAATTCTTTTCTTCCCAGATTTTACCTGAACATTTTCTTTGACCAAACACATCTTTTTTCATTTTGTATTACAATATTCCAAAACTGACACAAGTCTTTATAGACTGAGGAGCCAACTTGCCGGATTAGATCATGTCATTGTTCAATAGACACTTTTTTATCCTTAATTTTTTTTCTAGCTGCTATAGAGGCAGCCACAGCGGAAAGCCCCCAAAATATTAGAAAGTGCACAAGTATATGCACATTTGATTGATGCTCTCAAAGCTATTCCAAGGAGAATAAATGAAGTGAGTTATGTTTTAACCTGTGTCCTTTGCGCTGGTATCGGCAAGCACATTTGATAAGGAAGTATGTATTTGTTTGGATGGCTGTGCTGCCTCGGGCTGATGAGAGTTGGGCTTCAAAACATCCAGAGGGCAACTGGTTTGGCAAAAGAAGGCATTGCCAGTACTGAGCTAGATAGGCCAACAGACTGATTCAGTAAGAACATAGCCCCCAACATTGCTAATTCTACCTTTCCCTATCCCTGATCCATTGGTGCCTTTTGCCCATCTCTGCAGTTTAGTCACATGGTACTTCCAAAACTCAGCTCACCATGTAGTGGGAGAGTCTGGAAGGTGATCGACTCCTATGATGGCTTGCAAACTGTAGTCCCTAATTATAGCCCAGCTCATCTTAATGAATAAGCCAGTGCAGGAACTCCAGTTTCCACCCCCTCCTCCCTCCCCCTCCCATAACCTCCAGACTACCCTACATTCCTCCTCCCTTTATCTCTCCCATCCAATAGGACAAGTCATTAGCTGTCTTTTTCAAAAGCAGCCCAAAGCAATCTTTATGCTACGGCACATCATTGTCACTTTTATTTTATAACTTATTTGTTTTCATTTCTTCAATTTTTCTCTTGTGGGATTGATCCCTTTGGCATGACGCTGACAGATGTGTGTGCTGGAAGTGCAAAATCTCTCCCCCCCTCCCCCTCCCTGATTTCTAAACAGAAATCATTGAAATAAAGACCATTTTAGAGTAACTCAAATATAAAGAGTAGCACTTTTAAAACTGCTGCATTTATTTCCAGTGTCATAAATGTGTGGCAGGGATCACCCCCCCCCCTTCCTTTGACAAAAGCGCTCCTGAAACCTTCATGTCAGAGATCCCATATTTATAATAAGAGAATTAAGAATAAGAATAACAAAAACACATCACATTTTTTTTCCCTAGGCTGAAAATACATCTTAGGGCACCTTCACATACATAAGTTTCTCATACCACATCACTTGTAAAGGTATAACTCTCAGCTAGAAAGGGTTCAACTTTTGAACTTAGATTCTCAGCTTTATTTATTGCATTTATAAATAAATGCACCAAGGGGCTCAAGGTGGTCTATGTGGTTCCGCCCTCCTCATTTAATCCCCACATCAACCATGTGGGGTAGGCTAAAAGGCAGCAATTGTCCCCCAAGGTCACCCAGTGAGCTTCATGGCCAAGTGGGGACTTGAACCATGGTCTCTCCTAGATCATTGACCATAATAATGAGTATTTGATTTGATCTGAGATTTGGGGGGGACGACGACGCAGAGAACCAAAATTGACAGAACTGCATGCATCCATTGGCTGGGCTCAGCACAGAAACCAAGTAGGCTCTCAGAGAAAGGAAGCCCTCCTCTTTGAAGCTAAGCATCTTGGCATCTTGAAGTCTAACAGCATGGTCATTTGTGGGCTAGAGACTAGCTTATGTCATAATACATTCATGGCTCTAGGGCTGTTTACGTACCCCCACCTCCATTTACTCTGTATCCAATGCACTCCTACCGCTGGATTGGGAAGCTGTGCACACATGAAACTCACATTTGCACCATACACTTCAAGCAGTATGATACCACCTTAAACAGCCCTGGCTTCCCCCAAAGAATCCTGGGAGTTGTAGTTTGTTAAATGTGTTGTTAGGAGACCCTCTACAATTACAGAGTTCCCCGTGAAGAGAGATTGGTTGTTAAACTACTCTGGGGATTTGTAGGGAGGGACACATTCACACCAATACATTGAAAGCACCATGATATCACTCTGAACCCATTCTGAAAATTGCATCTATGAAGAGCCTTGCTAGATGATCTAATTCAGAGCCTCTGTTCCTTCAACGGTCAACCAGATTGAGGGATCAGTCAATAACCACCGCCCAATTGCCCCAATTCTCCAACCATTGCCCCTGACAATGGATATTTCATTTTGCTATCCAACCCAATGTCTCAGGCAGACCTGCCGTTTAATACCTGGTTGGCAAAAGCAATTTCAAATGAGGTCCTCCCAAACAAAGCCAACTCTCAACACTAGGACCAGGTTTTGCTATCAAGGTTCACAGCCGCTGATGGAAACAACCCTCATGAATCTGTTCAATCCCCTTTTAAGAACAACATCTAAAGCAGTCATGTTGCCACATGCTACAGTGGCAAAATTTCACACTAACAATGCATTGTTCAAAATAATGTGCTTTGGTTGACCTGGATATATTGCTGGTCCATTGTATGGCTAACTGTGAGTTCTTACACTGCAAAAGCAGAGAGATTATCTCAATTTTTTGTTGTTGTTGACATATACGTTGCAATGGCAGATGTCTAAATTTCAACATTTCATCCATCACTTGCTAACGCTATAAGAAAAAAGCAATCATTGTAGTTTAGGCCTGTGAACATATGATACAATTCTTAATAAAAGGAGATGGAACACCCCATTCCAATTAAACTCCCTCACCCCCATTTTTTTTGCAAACCAGCTTTGAAATGACCAGGTAAGGGGCATTAATGTGCAAGTTCTCCAAGGCCTTGTCAAAGTCAAAAATCTTTGGGAATGGAGGAGCCATGACAGAGAAATGGGTATTAAACCACCAGAAGTTTATAGTGTAGTTGTATCATGAACTTCTAACCCGCAAAGTACCCATAACATTGGTCTAGAAGCCACCAAGCAGTTAGGCAAGCAGTTGGGTCTCCCACAGCAATTTTTGACATCTTCTGTAGCTCCCTACCACACGTCAAGAAGCATAACTCCAGAGCAGCCTTCACCAACCTGGTACCCCTGTGGTATTTTGGACCACAGGTCCCAAAGGTCAAAATATACAGAGGACCCCAGGCTAGTGAAGCCTTTTCTAAAGAATGTTAGGCCACTTGCAGGCAGAGGGTTATTGACAACAAGTTTTTGTTTTGTTTTGTTTTTTACTTTTCAGATTCCCCTCCAGAAAGGGTAAATTCAGACTAAATGGTGGAGAAATATAGGCAGGCATTTTGATGCTGCAAAACTCCAAACCTGCAGCAATGAGCAGCAACAATCCCAAATAAAACCCCTCTAGAAGAATGCTAAAAGAACAATGAATGGTCTATACTACGGTATGACACATCATGACTAGATTTGCCATTTTTAGATCAGCACTAAATACTGCCATGTCCTGAGCCACAAGTTATTCATTAGTGCAATTAGGGGAAAATGCAAAAAACAAACAAACCAGAAGGATGTTATATATTAGATAGATGACAGACAGATGGATATAGATATAGGTAGATGATATAGATAGATGATAGATATAGATATAGATAAGGCATCCTCAAACTGCAGCTCTCCAGATGTTTTGGCCTACAACTCCCATGATCCCTAGCTAACAGGACCAGTGGTCAGGGATGATGGGAATTGTAGTCCAAAACATCTGGAGGGCCGAAGTTTGGGGATGCCTGATATAGATAGATATAGCATTCATATCCTATCTTTTCCCACAGCAAACACAAGGTGCTGTCCATGGTTCTCCTCCTCCTAATTTAATCGGCACAACAACCCTGTGAGGTAGGTGAGACTGAGAGGCAGTGACTGGACCAAGGTAACCCAGGGGAATTTGAACCCTTATCTCCCAGGTGTCCTAGTCTGACATCCTAACCACCACACCACACTGGCTCTCAGTGTGATCTCTCTCTCTCTCTCTCTCTCTCTCTCTCTCTCTCTCTCTCTCTCTCTCTCACACACACACACACACACACACACACACACACTGATTAAGAACAACAGCATTGAATACATCTAAAGCAAGCTCTCAGTATGAACTGCCTTTCTCTCGGGTGATAGATTTATAGGTAATTGGTATTTGAAAAACCTTTACATAGGTGTTTACTGGAGTATTAATGGCTGTCTCCATCGCAGAGAATATGGAACGCAAGGCAAATCAGACAATACCTTTTTATTGGGCCAATTAGTCTTAAATACTGTGCTTTTCACGTACAAAAATGAAGAAGACAAAGAAATTGAAAGTGTGCTTTCAAAATACACGTTTTACATTAGGCTTGGGTATGCAGTGCAAAAGCAGTCCATAAACATAAGCACTCAATGGTTTAGCTGTTAGTTCTTGGATGGATATTTAAAATGAACAAAGAAGCAGCAGATAGGCAATGTGTGGTATGAAGACTATTTTCAATGTATATACATGATATGCTAAATATTTAGGGGGGATTATTATAGTTACCACGACCGCATACCACACAGCACCATCTGAAAAGATTGATACCTTGAAATTTCCAAAAACCTTTTCAATGTACAATGCTTTCCAGGAATCCAGGCTAATTGTGAATCGATCTTGCGAATAAGGAAATTATTAAATAAAATGATGGCAGATTATTTTCATGGTTGTGATAATATCTCATCTTGACATGGTAATTTTCAACCACACAAATACTTTCATATACAGTATTTAAAACTGCGTTGAACTCAACTTGCCGTTTCTATTCAATGTAATTCTATTAAACATGCATGTTCTGGCTATCTACAGTATTCCCAGAAGTGTTTTATGGATTTGGTAAACAGATTTTAAAAATCAAATAATCAAATAATTATTTGGGGGTTGGATTCCTTCCAAATCATTGGCCCTGTACACATATAGTGCTAAGCCAAACCATGGCTAAAAGCATGAATGCACAAGAGTGCAAGTACTCACAGGGGACACCATAGCCCAGGCATCCCCAAACTACAGCCCTCCATATGTTTTGGCCTACAACTCCCATGATCCCTAGCTAACAGGACCAGTGGTTGGGGAAGATGGGAATTGTAGTCCAAAACATCTGGAGGGCCAAAGTTTGGGGATGCCTGCCATAGCCCCTTGCTTCTCTTCTGGTTCTGTTGCTGCTGCTCTGAGCTAAGCCATGGTTTATCTTTCCCAGACAAACCATGAGTCATAGAACAAGTTTCATCTACAGTTTTATGCTTTGCCTGTAACAAGATAAACCAAGACTCTTGGTTCAGACACAATGCTAAGCCAAACCATGGTTTAGCTTGCAGCAGGATCAGTCTTCTTTCTGGGAACTCATGCTTACACTTTGATACTAAACTATGGTTTGACTTAGGACTTATCCGTACTTTTACTTGACTGGTATTTTTATTGTTTTGCCTACCAGTTAATTTCCCTGGGGTTGAAAGCTTTATTTGTTGTTATGTGGCTGCACCTTGCGAAACTCCGATCTTACCCACTGAATCAGATCTTATCTGATGTGCAGGAAATCTAAAGAGAGATTTTGCTTAACGAAGCTTCAATTCAGTGGGCAAGATTGGATTTCTGCAAGGTGCAGCTGAGGAACAATGAGAAAAGCCCTTGGACCCAGGGGAATTAATTGGTATATTCAAAAATGGGTTAAAGAGAAAGTGTGGAAGAGCCCTTAGTGTTCCATGCAAACAGGGTCATCAGGAGCATCATATTTTTCCTATTCTGTCAATGATTTTCAGTGAAAGTTTCACTGAACACAGAGATCCATAAATATGCTCACATATTCAAGGAACGGCTGGCAATACAGCTGTTCCTTGAAAAATAAAATGGAGAGAAATCTATATCTTAAAACTCAAAGAATATAAAAATTGAAATGAAAAATTTCTTTCAATAGACAAGCTGTAAGAGCCGGTTTTGGTCTACCACTCCAAAATTGGTACCTTTGGAGTAATTATGGTAACTGTAACAAAAATATATTTTACTTTAAAATCGCCTGCTTGAGCTGGTAAGCGCTTAAGATTTCAGATTGTTTAGGCAGGCATTCAGAAATTAAGGGTTTTCCCCCCCTCCTGGAATACTGTTGATATTATTTGAATGATATATGTTTTATTGTTGTTTTACAGTATATTTTTTCATTTTTGTACTACTGTTTTATTGCTATATTAGTCAACTTAAGTTTCCTGTTTGGACGGAAACAGAAGGCATAAATATTTAAAAATAAATAAGAAATCTGTTGCACCAATGCAATATTGCAATCCTTGATGCATTGCCAGCACTTCTGGGACAATATGGTGTTAGACAATGGACTGGTTTGTAAATATATGCTTCTCACTTGACGCCTGCAACATCAAGTGGTGTCTTATAAGCAGGGCATGAATGGATGCATAGATGAGCCTTCATGGAACTAATGTCATGGGCCAGGAGTCGGCTCCACCTGCTGAGCAGCAGCCTGAAGGAGCAGAAGGCGAAGTGACTCCACCTGCTGCTGATCAGCCTTCTTGCTCCTGGTGAGAACCAGCTGGCTCCAGCTTTCTTAAGCAAGGTTTCCAGCCTCAGTCAGTTGCTGGAAACAACATTCGTCGTTCCTGGCAAGACCTTGATCTTTATTGCTTCCCGTGGCCTTGGCCCTTCAGGTTTCTTGACCCCCGGATCGTCTGACTACGTGAACTGAGATAACCCGGACCTTAGAACTGGACTGAACCTTGCATACGGACTGTGCCTCCAGGAAAGTACCCCCCTGAGACTTGGCTGGGCTTCTCCCTCCACTGAGCTCTGCCGTGGCTGGCAGCACAGGACCACGACAACTAACACCACAACTCAAGACGTTCACAGAATAATAGAACTGTAGACCTATAAACTGTAGGCCTGTAAAATTAGAAGGGACCGCCAGGGTCATCTAATCAAACCTCCTGCATTATATATATATATATATATATATATATATATATATATATATATATATGTGTGTGTGTGTGTGTGTGTGTGTGTGTGTGTGTGTGTGTTGTTTAGTAGAACCTTAGAGACCAACTAAGTTTGTTCTTGGTATGAGCTTTCGTGTGCATGCACATTTCTTCTTCAGATCGCATTTGAAGAAGTGGGGATGCACACGAAAGCTCATACCAAGAATAAACTTAGTTGGCCTCTAAGGTGCAACTTGACAATATATATATATATATATATATATATATATATATATATATATACACACACACACACACACACACACACACACACACACACACACACAGCATCAGACCAACACAGCTACCTACCTGAATCTCCTGCAATGCAGGAGTCGCAGCTAAAGAATCCATGACAAATGGCCATCCAACCTCTGTTTACAAACTTCCAATGGACAGTAGACCACCATCCAAAGTAGTCCTGCAATCTGTTAAGGTCATCTTGAATCCCAGTTCTACCTAGCTGCCCTTCCCAGTTTGGTGTCATCTGCAGATGTGATGAGTATCCCATAAATTCCTTCATCCAAGTCATTTATAAAGATGCTTTAACAACACTGGGCTCAGGACAGAACCCTCTAGCACACCATTTGCCACTCCCCCCGACATATTATATTGCCCAATGGCACCACACACTAGCCCCTTCCCTATAAGGAAGACCTTTCACCCACTCATCTGCCAATCATCATGATTTGGTCTAACCAGGAGCCTGAGAATGAGTTGCCCTGTGATAAGAAGCCTCCAAGTGCTTGTAGCAGCTCTTGGTCCGACAACCTGCTACAGTCATCTATGGAAGGGCCCTTTCAGGCCCACACTGTGATATAAGGGTTCAGGCAATCGCTGAGGTAGCCTGGACCTAAATTGTTCAGGGCTTTATTTAAAAATAATGGGACTTTGAACCTGATTAAGTAGTAAGTGGGAAGCCAAGGCAGGTGCTTTAACAGTGGTATTGCATGTTCTCAACCAGAAGCTCCCATCAGCAACCTGGCCACAGCATTTTGTTCCAGCTGGAGCTTCTGAGCCAAACACAAAGGCACACACACACCTGACAGAACCAGGTGATGCTATGCCAGCCTTGGTGTCATGTTTGTGTATTTTGCTTCTTATTTTAAGGCTGTTTTGTTGCACTATGTTAAATGTCATTGTATTTGTGGTCAGCGGCCTTGGAGCACCATTTGCTCTTCCAAATATATCAAAACAAGTAATTTCTGTTTTGTTTGACCACCTGACCACAGTTGCAATGCCCATGCACTTGTGCACCACTCCAAAGTCTCCTTCCATTTCTACATAAAATCATAAAATTGAAAGGATCCCCAGGGGTCATCTAGTGCAGGAATCGCAGCCAAAGAATCCCTGAGAGATGGCCACCCAACCTCTTTTGGAAAACCTCCAGTGAGAGGGAGCCCACCGCCTTCTGAGGGATTCCATTCCTTGGTCAAACAGTTCCTACCATCAAAAGGGTTTTCCTAATGTTTGGTTAGAATCTCCTTTCATGTAGTTTGAGTCCATTGAATCAAGTTCTCCTCTCTGGAGCAGCCAAAAGCAAGTTTGCTCCATCTTCCATGTGACAGTCCTTCATTTGAAGATAGCTATATTAATAATAATAATAATAATAATAATAATAATAATTTATTTTTAGCCCACCCATCTGACTAGGTTATCATATCTCTTCTCCAAGCACATGATGGGCTGTTTCTTCTTTATTAAAACTTTGGTTTTATTTTGCTGTTTGAAATACATTTTTTTCTCTCTCTCTCCAATTGTCTGCATTAATAATCCTTTGGCTTTTAAACACTTTTAAGACAACAGGCAGCATCACCCCTGCTTGAGTTGAAGGCTGCTCACCTCTAAGTAGCTCCTGATTGATTCTAAACAACGGGAGGTGAGAGAGCTCCTTTAGCGTGATATTAAAGGGTAGATATAAATATAGGGAAGTAAGCAACACTTAAAAACATAACGCATAAATCCTGCCCTTAATAATTACCACCTACGTGTCAGTTTTTGGCTTTCAAGATTTTGCATTTAAACAGCAGTCCTCAAAGTAATCCTGTGAAATGAGCTAATTAACACCAACTGCCAGATGAGAAACTGAGGCAAGGAGAGAGACAGAAAGATGGGCACCCCGAACATCAAAGGCTTTTCTGCTGAAGAAAACAGCCTTGTGTTAGAATTTCATGAAGTCCCAGGCAGAAGGTGGTTGGCTAGGCCAAGGCCCAGAAAGAGATATTCTGGAAGTTCAGAAATGTTTCTCATAGAAAATGCCGAACTGAGTGAACTTTTACCTGCATTGTTGAGAACTTTTTTAAAAAAATTAACTGTCTAAAAGTTAACTGGGCATTTTTCATTAAAATACAACATGTTTTCATAGAAGTAAGAGGAGTTCTCCTGTGCTAGAGATCCGTGGAAGCTGCCTTATACCGAACCAGACTAATGACCCATCTAACTCAGACCAGTCTACACTGGCTGGCAGCAGCTCCCCAGGGTTTCCGACTGCGGCTGGATCTAGACACATCAAAAATGCAATTCAGTTAAACGCATTGTACACTTCATGAAGGGAAATCCTGTTGGTGAAAGACGGGACTCTACAGTGCCATCTGGTGTCATATTGTTATGACTCACATAATGTGCTTTTTCTTTACTAATATAGGACCTGGGACTCCCATTCTGAGTCCACCTGGAAATTCCATTGGGGATGGAACCTGGGACCTTCTGCGTGCAAAGAACTATGGCCCTTTCCCAAGCAAACAGTAGATTTCCTTCTCTTAAGGCAGTTGTCCACATACTCCCAGACACACACATATCAAAACAGGGGACTCACAGGAAATTGAGGGAGAAGGCCATGGGCCAGCAGTAGCCTGCTGGTTGGCCAGCTCTCCTTACACAAACCTCTTAAAGAAAAGCTAAACAATTTTCAAGGATGCAAAGATGAAGGGACCAAATATGTCCTCTTTTTCTAGGACTCGTCCTCTTTTTCATGGGTAGAGTTGTCATAGTGAACCATAGTTAAAAGAAGAAATCAGCAAGAAAGGCAGGGGAGATCTCACAGGGTGAGAGGCTGAGAGAAGAGAGCTGGGAGGGCACACCTTCGTCTGAAGGGGATGAGAGGTAAGGTATGGTTATGAGGGAGGATCCTGTTGTTTCTTTTTCTGTTCCTCCTTTCTTTAGTTTATTTTCTTTATTTCCTGTAAATTAGTTTGCTCCTTTTTTTACTGTGAAAAACTTCAAGGAGGAGGAGGAGGGGGAGGGCACCAATTCATGATCCACTGATGGGGACAAAAGAAGCCCAAAATAGGGGGAGGAGGAGGAGGTCCTTTACATAGCCCCTTCCCCAGCACCATTCAGAAACAAATGTTTTTGCATATTTATTTATTTTTATTATAGCAATCAGCAGTACAGAGTATGGGTACTCTTCTTTTGCTGGCACCTCCGGCACTTTTAATATTCGATGCATACTACCAGCACCTCATTTTTTAAAGTCAAAATTTATAATCACCATCAATTTTAATGTTCATTCTAAAAACTATCACCCTGCATCAGGGTCTTGTAATCAGTGGATTCTCTGGGTTTTTTTTTTTTAATGCCAAAGAAATCTCGGGGAATTCAAGAAATGACAACTTGTGGCCCTAGATTTCTCACTTCTGAGATGACACATAAAAGAGTGTCCACATTATAACATCCGGTAAGCTACATTAAATTACTTCCAGCCTTTCTCCTGAGGTGCATCTCACAAACTTCTTAGGTATAACTAACCATTCACCATCAGAGACAGAACTGGTTTAAACATTCAGCAGAATCCAGCAGTACCCCCCCCTCCAGTACCACATATTAGATGAAGACAGCAAATGTTTGTGTAGAAAACTACACACACAGCTTAGAAAATGCTATGTAGAAAATAGATGGTTGTGTCCAACATTATGTGAACAAATCTGCCTGCCTAGGTGATTTATGTTTTTCAACTTCTGAATGCATGTGTTAGCTTCAATGTTCTGAATAACAGGGTACAGGTCTTTTTCTTTTTCTTTTTTGCTTATTTGTTTAAACCAAAATGTTGTAACAGTACTGTTTTAAGCACAAACATCCATTTCCCTAATCTTCTGGGCTACCCAAACACGACCACACCTTTTAAATTCTGCATTACTCCAGACTGGGTCCATGCCCATAGTCACAGTGGATATTAGAATCTCTAGTTCACCTGTTTGCGCGTTGATTTGAAAGAGGATTAGACAAACTCATGGAGGAGAATGAGGCTGTTAGGGGCTACTAGCCATGACGGCTGTGCTCTGCTTCCACAGTTAGAGGCAGTAATGCCTGAATACCAGTTGCTGGGAACTGCAGGAAGGGAGAGTGATCTTGTGCTTGAATCCTGCTTGTGGACTTCCTATACACATTTGGTCAGCCACTGTGAGACCAAGATGCTAGACTAGATGGGTCATTGGCCTGATCCAGGAGGCTCGCCTTATGTTCCTAAAGGTAAAGGGACCCCTGACCATTAGGTCCAGTCGTGACCAACTCTGGGGTTGCGGCACTCATCTCGCGTTATTGGCCGAGGGAGCCGGCGCACAGCTTCCAGGTCATGTGGCCAGCATGACAAAGCCGCTTCTGGTGAACCAGAGCAGCACACGGAAATGCCGTTTACCTTCCCGCTGTAGCGGTACCTATTTATCTACTTGCACTTTGACGTGCTTTTGAACTGCTAGGTTGGCAGGAGCTGGGACTGAGCAACGGGAGCTCACCCCGTCGCGGGGATTCAAACCACCCCGTCGCGGGGATTCAAACTGATCAGCAAGCCCTAGGCTCTGTGGTTTAACCCACAGTGCCACCCACGTCCCTTATGTTCTTACTAGATACTAAATAACCATGCTGTTAAATTATACAGAAAAGCCCTAAGACGGTTTTTAATCATGGAATTGCTGACAAGTCTTAGATACATTTTTTTTTAAGGCCCGGGTAAAACAAAGCTTAAGGGGTGAAAGAATTGTTAATAATATTCTTAAGTCATACAATTTTCCAAGTTGGTTCACTGTCAAATTAAAAAGAGCCCCTGTTTTATGTTTTATCACTCCTAATAGCTTATTCGTCTTTTCCTGGTTTTGTCACTAATATTTCCATGTCTGCCTTTATCTTATTTTTAATCTCATTTACATACATACAAGCACCAAAAGACAATCACGATAACAATAACACACAGTGCCGTAGAGCTGGAAATGCGACTTGGAACTTCAAGGCTGCCTTCGTAACTGATGCCCTGTCTCTGCTTGTTTGGATTTCAACTAAAAACAGCCAATGCACCATTGTCATTGAAAGAAAGGGGGGGGAATCCTCCTTCCAGAAATAACATCCACAAATACATAGATCTAAAAGGGGAGTAGTTTGTGGAAACCTAAACTTGCTCTGGATATCTCTTCCAGTACTACTGGTACATATGGCATCTAAAATACAAATATGAAGCTGTTGTTGCTGTTGTTGCTGTTGTTGTTGTTGTTATCATTATTGTTGTTGTTATATCCCACCATTTCCCCAGACTGGGACTCAAGGAGGCTTCCAGATAAAATATAAACACCTAAAAACATAGGGGGGAATCATTAAAAAGCTATTAAACACACACAAACACACAGAGAGAGAGAGATCTATTGACACAATAAAAGTATCAAATTAGATAACTGGTTCATCACATTCAATATTGCCCACACTGGCTGGCAGCAACTCTTTCATAGGGATCTTTGGCAGTTCTACATGAAGACACCATGGATTTAACCTCGGACATGAAGAAGGGCCATAGCTCACTGGTAGAACATCTGACTTGAATGTAGAAGGTCTCAGGTTCAATCACAGCATCTCCAGGGAGGGCTGGGAGAGACTCCCTGTCTGGAACCCCAGAGAGCCGCTGTCAGCCTGTGTAGACAATAGTGACTGGACCAATGGTCTGACTCAGTGTAAAGCAGCTCCCCATGTTCCTGTAACATTCTGCTTGCAAAGCAGGCCCCCTATTCCGGAGATAAAGCCCTTCCCAATTTACTCTGGTTGAGAACATATCTAGAAAGATTTAATAGGTGATCTGTTAACGTTAAAAGAACAGGCAGGGAAAAGGCCAGCAATTTTGGATGGGAGGGGAGCTAGAGCAATTCCCCATTTGAGGAAAGCTTCCAGCATTTGGGATTTTAAAGTTTAGGAAACAAGTAAGGGGAAACATGAAGGAGGTGTATACAATTGTGCATGGTATGGAGCAGGGACGTCCAACTTCCAAGAGACTACAATCTACTCACACGATTAAAATATAAAATCTAAGTTTGTCATTGATATGAGGTTTTGTGTGCATGCAAGAAGTGTGCATGCACACGAAAGCTGGTGCCAATGACAAACTTAGTTGGCCTCTAAGGTGCTACTGGAAGGAATTTTTCTATTTTATTTTTGTTTTGTTTTGACGACAGACCAACACGGCTACCTATCTGTAACTATGATTAAAATATGGCAGTGATCTACCCCTTTGGGGGCGGGTTTCAGGTCAAAGTTGTTGAGCTTTAGGGAGGAACGTCCTGTTTTCAGGGGAGATTCAGGTCTAATAAATGAAAATAAGCACTCAGTGATTGATCGCTAAGGAGACAGTATCACTGCACAAACTCCGCCTTCCGTTATAGCGATCTAGAGGACGGTGTGAGGGGGCGGGACTGGATGGAGGAGCCAGCAATCTACCGTGATCTACAAAAACCTCCCGGGGATCAACCAGCTGATCCTGATCGACCTGTTGGACATCCCTGGTATAGAGAAAATGGATAGAGAAAAATCCCTGTGCACACAACTCTAATAGTGGTGGAAAGATTCAGGATAAATTCATAGAGGAGGATAAAGCTATCTATGGCTACTAGCTATGAAGGCTATGTATGACCATCAAGATCAGAAGCACTTGTTGGCAATCATCTGCAGGAGACAGCTACTGCATTCATGTCCTGCTCATGGGACCGAAGGAGATCACATGTTGTGCCTTTCAAACCTCCTGCCATGTTTCCTGCTTGCTTAAGTGGCAGAAGAAGAAAGCAAGGTTGGATTATCTGGACAGGAGCAATGCTAATAAACTGAGCCCCTGCAATGCAAGACTTCTTTTAATTAATAAATACATGTTGAAATTTCTCACAGAGCAGACCTTGGAAATCTTTCATTTGTATGGTGGGCCTGCAATAAAAGAGTTTCTAATGGATGCAACATACATATATTGGACCTAAAAGTTAAGCTAGTAATTCTGAAACCCAAGGATCTGGGCTGTCTTTTGTTTCAAAATGGCATTGAGCAGGAGGAGAGGACCACAAAGTCATCTGTGGTGAAGAAGGCAGGAGGACAGCCTTGTCTTTTGCAGCACATGCAAGTTCTTCACTATGCACCTCCCAGCCTGCATGACTCAAATCCTCAATCTGGTCTTTATGATTAAGCACCGCCTAAACATTGAAATAAATCACAATCCCAAGTTGTCCTTTTGGGACTTGGTGTTCTTATTTGTGGTGAAAGAACCCAAGATTGTTTCCTTAAGGAAAACATCACTTATTACTTGGCTGGTGTCAGGAAGGAATGGCATTTCATTCAACAGACGCGGTCTTCATTTCAGTGATAGAAATGGATGTGCGCACCCACCCACCCACACACACACACAGAGGAGCCACAGTGGTGTAATGGTTAGTGTATCAGACTAATATCTAGGAAATCAAGGTTCCTATCCCTACTCAAGGTTCCTATCCTATCAAGCCTACCAGGTGAGCTGGGGACAGCTCACATTTCTCAACCTGGTCTGCCAAACAGAATTGGCATGAGAAATAAATAAATAAATAAATAAATAATTTATGCCCCGCCCATCTGGCTGAGTTTCCCCAGCCACTCTGGGCGACTCCCAACCAAATATTAAAAACACAATACTGTACAGCATTCAACATTAAAAACTTCCCTAAACAGGGCTGCCCTCAGATGTCTTTTAAAAGTAAGATGGTTGCTTTTTGCCTTGACATCTGATGGGAGGGCATTCCACAGGGCAGGTGCCACTACTGAAATGGGCCTCTGCCTTGTTCCCTGTAGCTTTGCTTCTCGTAGTGAGGGAACTGCCAGAAGGCCCTCAGCGCTGGACCTCAGTGTCCGGGCAGAACGATGGGGGTGGAGACGCTCCTTCAGGTATACTGGACCAAGGCCGTTTAGGGCTTTAAAGGTCAGCAGCAACACTTTGAATTGTGCTAGGAAACATACTGGGAGCCAATGCAGGTCTCTCAGGACTGGTGTTATATGGTGATATAGGAAAGAAGAGAACTATACCTCCACACTGAGCATCTTGGAGGAAAGGTGGGGTATAAATGTAATAATAAATACATGTGTTGAGGGTAGATAAATCACAGTGAGAATAGGATGTTGGACAAGATGGGCCACTGGCCTGATCCAGTAGGCTCCTCTGGTGTTCTTAGGTACTCGGAGCAAGAATACTTGCTTCTGGGGTAACTCTAGGGAGGAACAATAACCATATCCTTTCGAAGTAACATGTTGGTAGGGCCCCACAAACTAGAAAAATTCTAGTTATGGCTACTGTTGGCCAGAGGTTTTCCAGAGAAAGCTTTCCTTATGCAAAAGAATGCATAGGTTAGTGAAAATGAAAGACACAAATGCTTAATATCGGGGGGGGGTGTTGCAAAGTTAGGTATATTAGGCACAATTGCATCACAAAATGTGTCCATTAGAAATTTGCACTAAAATCCTGATGAATTTTCATGATCACTTTAAAGTTTTCAAATTGATGTGGACCTGTGGAGAATTGAAGTTAAAACGGGGGGGGGGGGGGGGAGAGACAGAAACTGGAAGAAACCAGATTGACAGATTCACATGAGCTTAGTAGTGATGCCATCGAAGTTCATAATTGTCTGTTTTGCTTTAAGAATTCTCCATGCTTGGCCAACATGACAAATTAAGCACCATTTCCCCCAAAAGTTCTGAGAACAGAGAATGAGACTCTGCTCATATGTGATGAGTCCTTCACTGGAAGGAAAAGCCACCTGCTTTGTAAAAGCATGCACAAAATCCCCCTAACTCAAACTCTACTCTTAGTGAAACCTCCAAGTCTATTTTTGTAAGTTCATGTGAATTGCAAAGCCAGCTGCTTTGCAAATGCATGCAGTAATTCCTTTAATGTTAAGTCTAGACTGTCACTCTTTTAACTCTGTTAGCGCTGTCCCTGACCAAGCAAACCTTTCCGTGAGTCTTTAACCACCACCACCACCCCCCATCGCATCAATTCTCTGAAAACCTTTTTACATTATATTTAAAAAACAAAAAACTCTAGTTCTTGTCCTTTATGTATGCATAAAATCTTTTCTTGTTCCCAACTACTGGTATGTTTGTTTCAGAAGAAGATAATGGTTGAATATCCAGGCATCTGTCTGCTGGGGTTGGAGACCCAATTGCCCCAACGCAATACAGTATGGTACCCATATCAGGCACCATCAATGTGCAGAAACCAGCATTCCATGCCATGAGGGGAATTTAAAAAACAAACAAACCAAAAAACAAATGTGAAGCTTTTTTTCTCTCTCTTTAAAGTCAGCACTCACTGATAAACTTTGAGCTAATTCGGAACTGAGCTGAGGGCTAAGCATTAGAATTTAAGTGAAGTTAGGACTGTTTTCAGGATTGGAGCCGTAACAATTCTACATATACAAAACACAAACATGGAACCGATTAATCCTTAATTTGCATCCCATGTGGATATATGTTAGAGGAATTTTATTTCTGGTCATGTTGATGTCAACAGCCCCAATTCCCACCACTCAGACCAATGAGCAGAACGGAATGCAACTATCCTTCAGATTTCTCACTTCTGAGAATTTTTCGATACACTGCCCAACTCAAGGGGGGAACTATGCCAAAATGCATTAACATGTGTGTTTTAGGAGGAAACTCATTTAGAAATGAATACACTGAGATAAAAAAAAAAGTACTTAAATTCTAATACCCCAGAGGACAGGATCACACTTCAAAATGACTTTAACAGATTAGAGAACTGGGCCAAAGCAAACAAGATAAATTTTAACAGGGATAAATGTAAAGTACTACACTTGGGGGGGGGATGAAAGGCACAAATACAGGATGGGTGACACCTGGCTTGAGAGCAGTACATGTGAAAAGGATCTAGGAGTCTTGGTAGACCACAAACGTGACATGAGTCAACAGTGTGATACAGCAGCTAAAAAAGCCAATGCAATTCTGGGCTGCATCAATAGGAGTATAGCATCTAGATCAGGCATCCCCAAACTTCGGCCCTCCAGATGTTTTGGACTACAATTCCCACCATCCCCCACCACTGGTCATGTTAGCTAGGGATCATGGGAGTTGTAGGCCAAAACATCTGGAGGGCCGCAGTTTGGGGATGCCTGATCTAGATCAAGGGAAGTAATAGTACCACTGTATTCTGCTCTGGTCAGACCTCACCTGGAGTACTGTGTCCAGTTCTGGGCACCACAGTTCAAGAAGGATACTGACAAGCTGGAACGTGTCCAGAGGAGGGCAACCAAAATGGTCAAAGGCCTGGAAACGATGCCTTATGAGGAACGGCTTAGGGAGCTGGGTATGTTTAGCCTGGAGAAGAGAAGGTTAAGGGGTGATATGATAGCCATGTTCAAATATATAAAAGGATGTCATATAAAGGAGGGAGAAAGGTTGTTTTCTGCTGCTTCAGAGAAGCGGACACGGAGCAATGGATTCAAACTACAAGAAAGAAGATTCCACCTAAACATTAGGAAGAACTTCCTGACAGTAAGAGCTGTTCAGCAGTGGAATTTGCTGCCAAGGAGTGTGGTGGAGTCTCCTTCTTTGGAGGTCTTTAAGCGGAGGCTTGACGGCCATATGTCAGGAATGTTTTGATGGTATTTCCTGCTTGGCGGGGGGTTGGACTGGATGGCCCTTGTGGTCTCTTCCAACTCTATGATTCATATTTTTGCGATAAAATCCTATTTAAATAAAATCTGGGTACAGATTTCTTAAAGCAAATTATACAGAAACAGGATGGAATTGACTTATGAATGAACAGGTGTGAAACTGATGTGGAGCGAAACCAGACATATCCATCCAACCTTGGTTTATGCAGACAAATCCTTTTGAGAGGGAGCACGACTCCATGGAACAGCCACTGTTTTGTAAGCAGAAGGTCCCAGAAAAAAATTCCGTAAAATTGATATACTGCCTGATTGTAAAAACCTCAATGAGGTTTACAAAAAAAGAACAAAAAATTAAACAATTTGTAAAAACAATTAAAACACTAACCAAAAAAATAAATAAACTAAAAACACATCCGCATCCTAGGTTTCTGGGTAGGCATGTCCAAACAAAAATGTTTTCAGCAGGTGCTGAAAAGAGTATAGCGAAGGCTCTTGACTGATGTAAATAGGGAGAGAGTTCCCAAATGTAGGTGCTGCCACACTAAAAGACTGAGTTCTTACAAATGCAGAATGGTTATTGTGTTACACAGTGCCAGTTCTGCCAGTTGAAGCAGTCAAGTGGACATGTACAGGGTAAGGCTATCTCACAGGTAGTCCCTGGTCCCAGAATAGACAATACTGAGAGAGTTGGATAAATAGTTTGTCCTCAGTTCCTACCCTTGCTTCTGTCTAGGCTGCAACAGACTACAATCTAGGTGACCCCTAGATTTGACATTCACGTACATCGAATGGCTTTGGCTATGCATACCAGAAGCCAGCAGTCCCAAGCGAAGGAAATCTGGCGTCACCAATGTGGAGGAACATAGGCAGTGTTGCTTCCATTTCCTCCTCCTGACATCCCCACAACTAACTCATGCCTCTCTGTGAACAGGTTCTGAGGAAGACAACCCCCAAAGCAAGTGGTGCACTTTTAATACAGCCACATGCCTGATTCCAAAGATGCCTGATGCTTAAGATGCAAAGAGGGATGAAGTAAGGCCCAAACCTACTGAATGCTTTCTTGATACATTTTAGTGCTTATTTCAGAAAACGTACTGTATTTTTCTGTGTATAAGACTATATTCCCCCCCAAAAAAAGTTAAAAACACGGAATGTTGCAATTAATTATTTCTTCATTTTGGGCTCAAAAAATAGGGGGCGTCTTATACATGGGGGTGTCTTATACACGGAAAAATACGGTATATACCACATCATTGTAAATAATAATAATAAAAAATAACGATAGACTCAGGGAGTCTTCAGCTTTGTTTCCTGCATCGCAGGGGGTTGGACTTGATGTCCCCTGGTGTGCCTTCTAACTGTAAAATTCTATGATGATTCTACAGAAATATCGTGAAGTACAGTGGTCAAAAGCATAGGAGAAATCCCTGGTTCGAATCTCACCAGGCTAGGTTGCTTCTGCTCACCCTCAGTCACTTCTTCTGCAATAAATGTACAATAAAACTGACTACCTTTCAGGGAAGCTAAGGATTCTCAAAATAACGTACAGGAAGCAATTTACAATACTTTAAGCACACTCTTTTGAATGTGAAGGCAAATAAAGTTGGGGCGGCTTTGGAGTAAGAGTTAGGCAGCCGCAGCCAAGGTTGTGTAGCTCAGCCCTCGTTGATGGGATTGCAGTTGGCAATATGCCATGGCTTTGAACCAAAAGGAAGTGGAGTCACAATATTAGCTGTACCACGGAGTGGCTTCAAATGTGAACACACACCTGAGCACAGCTGCACCACATCATGGACCCAGCCAACACCCACAATGAATGTGGATTATGTCAGAACCACTCAAAGGATTTGACTCTCTTCCAGGCTGGTTTGATCAACACAGAAAGCAGGTTTCTCTCTCTCTCTCTCTCTCTCTCTCTCTCTCTCTCTCTCTCTCTCTCACACACACACACACACACACACACACACACACACACACACATGTATTAATATAGTAATTAAATTATACTGTTGGAAGGAATATCAGAGAAGCCAGTTCCCATCTCTTGTTCTTCTCTTGTTCTAGGTACAATTCATGTCCCATTCTGGGCAGATGATTATCAGTCAAACACTTTCTGGTGGCCCACAGTGATTGCTTAGTTGTTGTTGTTGTTTTTACTTTAAACACAGCTTGCAAGGGATATATATATATATATATATATATATATATATATATATATATATATATATATCACTGGGACTAACTCACAACAACAAGAGATAACTTGCAATGTCTATTCAATTATTCCAACATGATGTTTGGAAAACAGTAATAACGCTCACAGTTCTTCAACTCTTAAAATTTAGTGTTGTCACCCGAATAAGAAATTGCAATTTATTATTTGCCCAAATTGACTAGCTGATTAATTAAATGCGCATAAAGTTGCACCTGAGTTAAAATGGCAGTTACAAAACAAAAAGCAGGCTTTGTTTTTAGATTTAAAAATAAGCATCGCGCTGGGAGAGGCATTCCCTCATTTTAGGAGAGAGAAAGGCAGAATGCCTCTATTATCCAACCACAATTTTCGTAGGCATTTGAATGAAAGATCATCATTTTTTGAAAGAAAGAAAGAAAGGAAGGAAGGAAGGAAGATGGTATCTGTCAATCAAAATATTTTTTTAAAAAGATTATAGAATTAAATTCTATCACTATTCAACTGTGTCTGTTTCCTAAGATTTTACTAAGACAGTCCTGCTGCAGATGTGCTCTAGAAGAAAAATTGAGTCTCAAAAATAGACAGGAAGAGGGGTAGAGATGAAGGAGACAGGGAGAATGAAAAGGGGACAGTGATTATGCACCACTCATACATTCACAGGTCTGGAAGGACCCCTAAAGGCCATGAAATCCCATCCCATAACTTATAGACAAATCCTTCCCTAATTCCAAAGCCTCTGAGAGGTGACGTTACATCAAGAGCATTGTGGGAATTAGAAATGGCTGCTCTCCAACACCCATACCTTGAACCACATTTATGCCTCCTGAAGTCAGTGGCTACTAAATGTAGAAACCTTTTGATAGTAGACTCTCAGCTATCAAAGTTTACCCTCTAGTGCCAAACTTGGTAAATGATTTCTAGGGGGGAGGACAAGAAGATTTTGTTTTCCCACAGGCTTCATGGTGGGGGGGGGGTTCATTTTTCATTTTTTAAAATTTCATTAATTTTAATTGAAATAAGTCAAAATAATACAAATAATAATAATAAATGCAAATACCAAAAAGGCAGTTAAATATATACGGGAAAGACTTCATTTGGATAGGTGAGGTACTTCAGACCATTACGAAAGCCAAATTTTATGTTGTCCTGTGTGTCTGCATTTGTTGTATATACGATAAAATCCCACCAAACAGCATAGAATTTTCCAGGATCCTCCAAGCCCGTGGCAGCACATAATTTATGAGTTGTTTTTTCATCAATATGTCATATATTTTCATACCAGTGTGATAGCCACCTTTTGGTTTCTTAAACTGGTTTCAAGTTGGTACCTGAAAAAAACTGCTTCTGGAAACTGTTGTTGCCAGTCACCTTGGAAATGTTATATTAAAACGATGGGGTCAACTTAAAAAAAATAATAAACAAAAATGTAACATTGTAGAGTAAGCCACTATCATTTTGCAGGTGAATGGGCTGAGTGGCATTGCCTATGTTTGCACGTAACGCTAAGCCATAGTTAAGGTCAGTAACGCTATAACAAAACCATGGCTTATTTTTGCTAGCAAATCATAGTTAAACTGCTGGGTTCACACATCATGTTAAACCATGGTTTAAATAAGTCTTAGCTATTAAACCATGGGTTAGTGTTACACAAAAAGCAGTTAATGGCTTCCTTCACATTTGACCCAGAAGCTGCAGTTAGTGTGGGAGGCCTTGTCAGCATATAACACCCGTGCTCAGAGAGCTACCAGGCCAAGTTCAATTGGGTACTATTAATATCTAAAGCCCTTAACAATTTGGGAGCAGCTTACCTACAAGATCTCCTTACCCACATGTGCCCACCTGACCACTTTTTTCAGCAAAATTTGCACTACTATCGATGGCACATAACACCTGTTTTGCATTTGTAAGAACTCGGCCCTTTCGTTTCACACCACCTACACCAGGCATCCCCAAACTGCGGCCCTCCAGATGTTTTGGCCTACAACTCCCATGATCCCTAGCTAACAGGACCAGTGGTCAGGGAAGATGGGAATTGTAGCCCAAAACATCTGGAGGGCCAAAGTTTGGGGGTGCCTGACCTACACCCCGGAGCTCCCTGTGCTTTTCGGTACCTGCTAAAAACATTCTTGTTTAAACAAGCCTGCTCAGATGCTTAGAAAGTTGGCGCGGCTTTTAACCTGTTTTAGAATTTTAACTTTCTGTATGTTTTCAACTTTTCTCGTTGTTGTTTTTTTTCCTGTTTTCTCTTTTTTGTAAACCTCCTTTTGAGGTTGCTGGTTGGTTTTCTTTTACAATCAAGTGGTGTGTGAATTTTATAAAGTAAATATGTAAAATTAAGGCTGCTTGCCTTAATTTCACAAGTGAGACTTCAGCAGAGTTTCAATTTATGCAAAACTCTCTCCTTTTTCTCTCTCTCCTCTAGTAGACTATACATGCCTTGCTTACCTTTCCGATAGCAAGAGCTAACATAACCCAGATTGCTGCTAGCAGGAGAAGGTCGGGGGGGGGGAACCACACTGAAAAGCTGAGCCAGAACTCTGGAGTTTCATGAAAGCTTCAGGAGACCCCCTTCTTGGTCTGACTCACCCGCATGTTCCACTTGCTGCGGGTGGAGATAGTGGAGCTGAAAGCAGCCGAGTGCAAGCGGAGGGGAGATTGGTGACAGAAAGTTAGAAGTCCATGTCAAGCCTTTCAGGCAAACAATAAATATTACTTCTGCTCATAATCAGACTTTTCTCCAGCATCGTCTTTGAATGTTGAACCTTTTTCAATTAATTAAAAACTATGCGCTGCAGAGTGCATATTTTATCAGCCCTCAGCTGCTTAAGTGTCGAGAAAAGACCAGGCAGTTTTTCTCATTCTTTTATTTCTTTCTGTCTGTGTGTTTTTTTTTTCAGGCAACCCAGAGCAAGTACTTGCAAGGGTCATATCTTTTTAATTATCTTTTCTCTCTTTGATTAATTATTCCGTCTGACAATAGCGTGTTTCTAATGCTATTCACCTGCCTTTGATGATTGACAACTTTTCTGTCTGATTCAAAGCAAACAGCTGCTGCCATGATTGCCTAGCAACCAGGATGTGATGGATGAGCCCCAAAGATGGATGGCTGCAATAAATCATGTCTCCAGCTATAAAACTGAAAAAAGAGGGATAAGAATAAAAAGCGAACAGGAGAAAAAAAAAACCACACAAAACAAAACAAGGTTTCTTCCCATGAGTGCACTCAGCTTCTTCCCAATTACACCTGAAATGGACTTGGTGTCTATTAATAGCAAAGTTTTCTAATCAGGAAGAAGGCGATGATGCCATTTGTATCAAGGTGTGTTTACAATTGTTCCAGCAAATTGGTGCTTGTTCCTTCAATTACCTACTATGCAAGGGAAAGGATATTAAAAGTTGTTCTCTGCAAGGCTTTGTAGGAAGCAACATTATTCTTAGGCCTTGAATGATATGTATGCACACACCTGATATTTTCTTTTTCAGGGGGAGGCAACTAGCAAAGCAAGACTTTTGCTGGAAATAAAGGGTGGGCAAGCAACTCATTCAAGCAGCTTTTCAAGTGCTTTGGGAATCTTCCCTAACTTCAGCTCACAAGTTCAGCTCTTCCCGGCCAAAAACGTCACCACATCCTCCCTCCAACGAGAACTTGAGGCGAGTCTTAGATACGGGCTCAGTAATGCGATGCATAATCTTGCCTGTCTGCATCACCTGCCCGCCAACCATCTCTCTGCCTCCGAGCAGCACAGCTATCTTGTATACAAGGCAAGCATCCTTGTCAGAGAGGCCTTGCAGGCCGCTCTTCTTAAAAATGGATATGTGCTCTATGTGCTGGTGCATCCATAGGGCCTTTTAAACAATCATCATCACCAGCCACTAGATCTTAAAAGTGTTTGGGGACTAGGAACATAGAGTAAGAAGTGTGTGGGAGAGGGACTGAGGATGGGTCAGAAATAGGCTTCCAGCTAAGCAGACAGACAGATGGACAGAGAGAATACCTACATATCATAGATCTACATTCACACACACACAGTTCTCTCTTCCCATTTCCTTCCTGAATATCCTCAGGAAGGCAAAACTTGTCCCAGAGCACAATTGCAGCTTCTGCTATCCCTCCTATGCTTCCTTTCCTGAGTATTTTTCCTGCTCCTCAAGAGCAAGCCAGAATTGTTGCCGCAAACAAGAGTTGCTGCTAGAGAAGGATGGGGGAAGAAAAACAGTGGCACAATTATCAAGTATAATAAATAACAATAATAGTTGTAAAAGGAGGAGAATGGGTGGGCGAAGAGCTGAAAATTCACTTTGGGTGGAAAGGATGCTAAACTGCAATTGCAAATCCACCTTCCTGTTCAGCTGCCCGTAGATTCAAAAGCTGGATACAAGCTGCTTTAAAACTGTGTTTCTATCTTCCACACATGCATGCTGGCAGTGTAAGACAGGATCAAAAGAACTTTCAATATAACATATAGGTCTATCTAACTGGAAACAACAGCAGCATGACCCAAGTTTTAAAACTTGATGACCCAAAGTCACTGTCAAATCTGTGCCACCATCATGTCCCGCTAGACCCTAAAAAACAAGGTATTTGCAGAGTGAATCAAATCTGCTAACAACTTTTGTTGGAATGCTCACCTGAATTTTGCAGTGTTTTCCGTACATAAAGTTATAGGGGCCTGGTTTGTTCATCACATTAATTCATAGTTAGAAACAAGCCACGGTTTACTGTGAACATGGAGTATGCTGGGGCACACTGCTGAAAAACCCTAACTGTGCTGCTTCCTGCTCCCACTGTTGCTACCATGCTTCAAGGAAGCCAGCCAGAGTCTGGCTTGTTATAGCATCCATTCCTAGGCTCATGATTTGTTTCTTTCTAGATAAACCACAAGGTGTGCCTTCAGCACTCTCCAAAGTCCAAATAGGTCTGGGTAAACAACGCGGGTGGTGCTGTGGGTTGAACCACAGAGCCTAGGGCTTGCTGATCAGAAGGTTGGCGGTTTGAATCCCCGTTACAGGGTGAGCTCCCGTTGCTCAGTCCCAGCTCCTGCCAACCTAGCAGTTCAAAAGCACGTCAAAATGCAAGTAGATAAATAGGTGGGAAGGTAAACGGCATTTCCGTGTGCTGCTCTGGTTCGCCAGAAGCGGCTTTGTCATGCTGGCCACATGACCTGGAAGCTGTATGCCGGCTCCCTCGGCCAATAATGCGAGATGAGCGCCGCAACCCCAGAGTCGGTCATGACTGGACCTAATGGTCAGGGGTCCCTTTACCTTTACCTAAACAACAGAGTTTTAGCTATGGTTTACTGTGAAATTCAAACTGGGCCAGTGATTGTTCAAAATACAGTCAATAATTCTTGAAGGACTTCGCAAATGTCTGAAAATGCAGATATGAACCAGTAAATACTGATAGTCACCTTTGCATAATTGTAACAGGTATGCCAGAAAGGTTTCAGAAGTATATAATTTGGAGCACACAGAACATTCACCAGAGGACACTAACATTCTTTTGTGAATAATGCCATTTTGAACATTCACTATAGCATATATGCTCAAAACTTGCCAGAATATATAGGTTGCTCACTGTCAGTTATTATAAATTGCTAAGGGGGGGGGGGCAGAGCATTTCTGCATTGTATTTTCACTAACATTTTTTGCACGATTGACCCTGGTATGTGCATTTTTTTGTACAAATTGCTTGGCTGGAAAACTGCATTGCAAAATTCACAGAAGTGCCAACATAGGCATGTTCCTTCCTGTCACTTATAATAAAGCGTTAAAACAGCAGCAAGGACCTGCAACCTTCCAGATGTTGTCTGATGACAACTCGCGTTGCCCTTGACCACTGGCCATATTGACTGGGGCTGATAGGAGTTGGAGTCCATTAATTCCTGCAGACTACAGGGTGCCACCCCTGCATTAAAATATGTGAAATGGGGAATGCCAGTCCCCTCTTATTCTGCTGCATGTGTAATGTCCCATTTCCAGAGTTAACATTCCTGAATGACGCCAAGAACCTCTTCACCCAGCCAAAGGATGTGGTAGAGGAGAGGAAAGCACACTCACTGCATTTGCGGTTCGGACACAGGACACTATTATGAGTTGGAATTAATGTCCTAAACTTAGGGTAAGGGATATAAATAATAGAAATGCACATGAGCTCTGTGTGCAGGCCAAATAATGAGGCAAGGTCTCTCCTTCTTCCCTTAATCTAAGTACAGTTTCAATAAACCACCCTAAGTCTAATCAGAATCCCTAACCCTAATCCCTCACTATATCTTTCTGAAAAGAATAGCTGTATTTTAAAATGTTTCTTGAGGGTGATGGGGTTTGCAAAAAGTGAGGCTGTCCAAAATGTTGCCTGCAGAGCAGTGAAATACTATTCTTTCTTTCTTTCTTTCTTTCTTTCTTTCTTTCTTTCTAGCAGGGTAGTGGATTTTTATTTTTATTTTTAGAATGTTAAAAGCATCATTTAAGATGTTTGCTTTTTAAAGAAATCCTACACTGCTCAGCTTCAATCGGGTGGGGAACACATGGCTGTTCAGAATTCCACAGGCTCCGTCCTAGACAGTATTACATCGTAAGGCCCATTGAAGACTTGTAGCCTATCAGACAATCACAGAGTAAATCTGTAAGGTCTGCCAGAGGGCACCAAAACCCTGTGTGAAACTGCAGAGCATTAGAAAGATGTGCACGCAAGAATACACACCACTACACCAACACTTAATTATTTTATTATAAGAAAGAGCAAGAGACAATTCCCTGTTACTCCCCATAAGAAATTATGAAGGAAAGTGAATCTTTTTTAAAAAAAAATTCCCTCGCAAAAGAAACCAAACCTTGGAGCTATTTGTCTCCTTAATCGACTCTAGTGGGGCTCCCATGCTTACAAATTTTATCCACTTTGGCCAAAAAGCGAAAAAGTTATAGCCACATTTAGATTCCCCATTATAGAGAACACAGAGCTTCATGTAGCACACAGGGGCTCAGGAGCCAAATTAAAGATCAAAGTAGAAAGAGCACAGAGCAACTCAGAAACAGATAGGAACTTTAAAAAATGTACTAATAATGACACACGGGCAAACATTGAAACACAAGCACACCCTTTGCCAAATTTCAGTCATATAGCTCTTACGATGGTACCTTAAAAACACTAATACTCTCATGAATGAAAACACAGCAAACACACATTTGCAAACATAGCTTTTCATTCCATCTTACATTTGCTCTGTGCATGGCTGAATAGGTAAAAATGTCCTATTTCCAGACTTCTCTATTAAACATTAAATCACACAAGAAACTAATTTTAACTTCCTGTCTACCGTGGAAGTACCTTAACTTTTATACCCCTCTGTCTGGTTCCCTGTAACCTCACTTCTCGCAATGAGGGAACCGCCAGAAGGCCCTCGGTGCTGGATCTCAGTGTCCGGGCTGAGTTCTTTATATTTATTTTATTCGTGCCATTTGCATATCGCCCAATTCACAACTTGTAATAAAAGTTTAAACACACTAAAAGCAGACAAGAAATTAAATAAAGCAAAGCAACCACAGTGCAAAAACCAACAGCCGCAGAAGAATACACCACCACAGCAGACCTTAACACATTAAGTATCTTAAAATGATCTTGAGGGATCTGTGGAAATAGAAAGGTCTTTGCCAGGCAGCAAGAGGCTTCAAGCCTTCTTGAGAGGTGAGCCTCTCTAAGGAGGGCATTCTAAAATTAGAGGACCACCATGGAAAAGACTTCCTATCCTGCCTGCCATATCTCATTCTGTGAGGCAAATAAGTATTCACACCCTGCCTTGCTCATAGGCTTAGTTTTAACTCTGAGCATACATACATCTGTGTGGTGTAGTGGTTAAGAGCGGTGGACTTGTAATCTGGTGAACCGGGTTCGCGTCTCTGCTCCTCCACATGCAGCTGCTGGGTGACCTTGGGCTAGTCACACTTCTCTGAAGTCTCTCAGCCCCACTCACCTCACAGAGTGTTTGTTGTGGGGGAGGAAGGGAAAGGAGATTGTTAGCCGCTTTGAGACTCCTTAGGGTAGTGATAAAGCGGGATATCAAATCCAAACTCTTCTTCTTCCTTGGGAACTGGGTATATTCATTCACCACACCCTACCTATGCCTGCCACCCAATGTCCTGAGTTCATTTCATGATGGCTAGGGACATCATAAATACTAGGGCAGGCCACCCTATCTTCCTGACACAAGGTGGTGTATGATTATTATTTACCAAATTTGTATGCCAACCTATACCTGCAGGTCTCAGGATGGATCACAAGATAATATCACAATATAAAAACACAGAATAAATAATGAAAATAAAAACAAGAACCCCCACAGTAACTCCCCACAACACCTTTTATAAATGTTTTGTTCACGCATGCAATAATGCACTTTCTTTTTTTGTACACTTCTTATTCAGCACCATAGGATATGTTAGTCATACTCGGTGTAGAATTTTCAAAGGGTTGACTCTGAGCATGACTATCACCAGATATCACCCAAAGGGCTAAACCAGAAAAAAGTTCCCATCTAAACTTATGTTCCGTGAAATAAAAGGGGGGATTCTCAGTTTGATAGTGTGACTTGCATTCTTGACTTGGCCACCTGGAGCTATTTGATCTGTAGGAATATTAGCACAATGTGTGTGTGTGTGTGTTTGTGTGTTTGCCTAGCCTCTGCCAGTAGTACACTGTGGTGACGATATGTGCACAGATTTGCACAAAATACTTGTGTGGCTCAAAGAATTGTGCCTTAATAAAAGGATCTGAATTGGTTGGCATTTATTGGTCATGAGAACCTTCTAGCTCTGTGATTCGATGATATTTTTGCCCTACAAAGATTTAAGCCTGTATGCATTGAAATATAAAAATGCTTCAAGCCTTAACTTGACTTACTTTTTTGTCTAACCTGTAGATAAAAAAACAACACCCTAAATTCAGTCAAACACAAAATTCAATTCAAACACAAAAGTACAGTAAACCATATAATTTTTCTCACTTAAGATCTCAGTGATACCAAATGTCCATCTTCAATATGCAGAATTAAAACTGACTCATCTTAGAATGAGTGCTTGCAGGATTTGCTAAACAACCATTCACACTCATGAAATGAAATTCTCCGATAAAATTGCAGAAAACTTGCTCACATACCGATGGCAGCCAAAATTTATTTGCTTACGGAAAGCCAATACATTGAGGGAATCGATCCACGCTAGGGAGACCATTTTCAACATTATGGTGTGTTCAAACATGCCATCTCCACATTTAGAGTTTGAGAGAACTAGACCATGTGAAAGGCTAACTTCTCCAAAATTTCCAAGAGTCCGTACTTGGTAGCTCATTGGTAGGGCATGCCCTTTGTGTGCAGAAGGTCAAAAAGATATTTCCCTGCAACCGCTGCCAGTCAGAGGGCTCCCTACAGACATCCTTTTTATTGCACATCCATGATGACTTGTGCTCTGGGTGCTATCAGAGTCATCACACGCAATCCTGCTTTGTGCCTGAAAAGGTTTTGCAGCAATCACACTGCTCCACTTCCAATCAGCACACATCCCATAACTTTTATAACGCAACTGCCCCAGATTATTTTTATTTTTTGCCCTAGCTTTTGTTACATGACACCCCCGCCCCCAGACAGCAATTAACATGGCAGCATTTATCTGCAACACTTCTCCAATCTAAAGCGGAACAAATCCACCACTAATGTGCTATTATTGTGTTCAGAACTTGTTGCAGAAAAAACCCACAATCTAAGACCCAACTAGATGTGCCTGAAACAAATAATAATAATAATAATAATAATAATAATAATAATAATAATAATAATGTGCTAGAGGAACAAATGGTCTGAGTCAGGGTGCATCCCGACATGGGGAATATTGCGTTAGCACTTTTGTCCTGTTTTCTAATGTTCTTCTCACAGCGCAAGTGGCTGCTGCATTGTGGAACTGTAGCTTTTTGAACAACATTCCAGCGTGTCGCGCGAAATTTCATTCACACCAATGAGCGTGATATGACACACAGACAATTGTTGGCCCACATCGCCACTCCCCCACCCTTTTTGCACATGTGTGCTTCTGTTTCCCCCTGATTCACACATGGAACAGTCAGGAAAGAACTGTGTTGCAGGTATACACTGCCCCAAATCTCATCACTTTACTTCTGCGATCTTGCAGCTTAAAGAGGCTGCAAGCCTAAGTGGATTTTTTGCGCTGTGTGAAAGCTCAACTGTAAAACAGAAACAAAACTTTAGGGAACAAAATGTTGTGTGAATGCAGTCTCTCTCTCTCTCTCTCTCTCTCTCTCTCTCTCTCTCTCTCTCTCTCTCTCTCTCTCTCTCTCTTATGGCTTCCAACTGCATGCTTAACCCTTCAAGTAGTTGGGCTGCAGTAACTGAACCATTCCCAATTTTAAAAGGTGTATGAGCATTGAGTTTACTGCCCATGATTCCGAAGCTACCATTTTAAGTACATATCAATAATTTCCCGATTTTTTCAAGGATTCACTAATCCAATGGACAAAAGGTGGTGTAAGGCCAGACTTATAACATGACTTGAAGGCATCACAAAGAACCAAGAACATGAGGAAATAAAACTGGACCATCTTAAGTATGATCAAGTAACATTTTCCACATTAGATTTCTCCATGAGAGTTTTCCCTTTGACAGTCCATTTGGACTCAGTTACAGACAACACAGAGGCTGTTTTTGAAAGGGTTCTCCCTTTCTGTTCAAAAGGGCCGGCCCAACCATAAGGCAGAGCGAGACAGCCCCCTCAGGCAGCAGTTTTTAGGTGTCATGAAAGGGAAAGAAATTCTTAGCTATTTCATTTATTGTTATGGTTTTCTTACTACCAGGTAGGGAGAGAGACACTTGTCGGATTTTCAGATGCCAAAAATAATTTGACTGATCTCGGGTATTCTTCATCTTGACTCGGAGTCTTTGGGGGGGGGGGTCAGGGTGTCATTTGCTGCTCTAGCTTAAGAGGCAAAATATATTGGGTCTTGACCTTTGACTACCTCACGCTTTTTCTTCTGTTTAGGGATCTACAAAACCTTCGATTCACCTTATTCAAATTCGTTTGGCATGCCTTGAAATTCCTCAATGCCCGGATAAGAACCCCTAAACGGACTCTGCCTAGGAAATGTTGCTGCAAAGTCTCCGTCTATCCCCTCACAGGGTTACTGTCATTGCCTTTGAAATTATCTGACCCCTTTCATCGTGAACACTATTTTCCTTTTATATACATACATATACCACCCCCAGGCCCCTAAAATACAATAGTGAGGCACTCCTATAATGACCGGCTGGTATCTGGTAGGAAACAATGGGGCCGTGGGGGGGGGGGGAGAGAGAGAGAAAGAGCGCAAAGCCATCCATCAAAAACAAGCACATCCTAGGCCTCCCTCCTGCCCAGCTCATCCAACTCTCAAGTTACAGCTTTACACGGTAAGTCTAAATAATATTCAAAATGATAAATGGTGCCACAAGCCCGATATCCATCATCAATCTTTTCTTAAGGAACATCCATCTTCAACAATGCACGTTTGAATCATGTGAAACTGAGAGCCCCTATATTCATTTACACAACCCCCAGCTAGCAAGCTGGGGCCCTCTGAATGATACCTGTCAACCAGCTCCCTCCTCCTCCCGTATATAAGGAAATCCACAAATGGGGACGAGGAGGAGGAGGGCGGGGGGGGGAGGGTACTTCAACAACAGGCTTTAGCAGGTAGATACAGATGCCGGTTTGGGATCTTGCAAAGCACACCCCCGCTTAACTGTTTTAACATCTCCCCCCAAAATAGCAGTGCTGCTGTGAAGGGAAACAGACAGCATCACACACACACCCCAAAAAAACACCCACCATTCTTGTGCTGTTTCCAAACCTTCCCCCACACACACACACACACATGAAAACACACACACACCCCTTCCCCGCTGTTTGGCAGGCCCCATTTGATAAATGACACCTGTCATTCTGTCACGAGGGAAGGGTGGGTCAGTGATATATGGCTCCACTGAAAAGGAAATCGACTGTTTGGCACAGCGCAGCCATTCTCCACCAGGATTTCGTTTTCTGAACTCTAAAATGAAATCTACGATGTTTCAAGTTGTTTGGTTAGGGGGAAACTGACAGGAGGCCCAAGGAGTTTGTTGGGTTCCCTCTCCCATCCCGTCCCCTCCTCTCCTTCCTTCCCTCCCTCCTGCTTTGTTTTATTTTTATTGCATCCTCCCCGTGCCCTTCAGATTTCCCCCCCCCTCTTTTTTAAAAAGCCCAAAAAATGCTCTGATTGACTGCAAGCTTCACCCCACCCCCGCACCCCACCCCCAAAAAAAACAACTGAGGGAAAGAGAGAGAGAAGAACACATATCTATCAAAGTCCTTAACAGTTAAGATCCATGCTTTTTTAAAAAAAATGTTATATGCAATTTTCATTTATTATTAGAGGGCATGAGATGGGGGGAGAGGGATGAAACAGAGGCCACGAGCTTTGCCTGGCACACACACAAAAAAGCAAGATAAAAATTAGCATGTTTGAAGTAATTGTCCCACAGCTTGACACCGGCATAGTAAATTTTAAAGGGGAAAAAATGTGTCAGGCAGACGCGAGAGTTCCCCCCCCCCAATCCCTCTCCCCTTCGTCCCTCCCCCTCTCCCCTCCCCCCTTTCATTAGCTCACTGGCAGGGTGGCACTTCTGAACCTCATTACTGCAAGAGGATTTATGAAGCTGAACCCAATGGCAAAGAAGAGGCATCTGTCAATAATTGTAGGGAGCTGCACTCACAGCTTTGAAATCTCATTAAGTATGCAGTTATCAGGCATAAAGATCAAAAACATTACTCAACTCCGACAGAATCTTATGGAGGAACATTAATTAGCAACAGGCCCACAGTCATATATATATATATATATATATATATATATATATATATATATATATATAGGCTTCCCCCTCACACCTGCCCAGCCCACAACCCCAAAAAGAAGCACACAAATCCCCTCCCTCCTGGAAAAAAAAAATCCCAGCATCTGAGACTGATCAAGTACATGAAACGAGAGAGAGAGAGAGAGAGAGAGAGAGAGAGAGAGAGAGAGAGAGAGAGAGAGAGAGAGAGAAGGGGGGGGAGAAAAAAATCCAGTTGAGACAGTCTTGGCGGTGAAAAGAGAAAAGGAAGAAGCTGTCAAAAGTTGAAAAGGATGTCAGTGCTGGCCCTGATTACAAGGGCCTCTGCAGTTCCCAGGGCCTTTTTATTATCCCTGCCATCAAAAACAGGCTCCATGTCACAGATGGGTGACTGATGGCTGCCACTCTCAGGCGCGTTCGGGAGACCCCCGCTGAGATCTGGCCCTCCAGCAACAGAGGTTGACCTAGCAGGAAAGGGGCTTGCAGGCGCACAGCCCAGTCCCAGAGATACTTCAGAAAAAGGAGGAGGAGAAGCTCCCCTGTTCCGTTCTGCTCTCGACTGACAACAATTTCACTAAGAGGGCAGTTTGGGTTTTGTTTGTTCAGCTTACAGAAGTTAAAATCTCCGCTCTATCGTCCCTCCGTCAACAAAAGGACTCGTTTTGCAATATTGAAAAATGGAAAGGCGAGGAAGGAGGAAAAAAAATCTCTGGCCATACACACAGACGCAAATTTGGGTCTAATTCCCTCTGCACCTCCTATCAGAGGCACACTTTGCACACTTAACCTCTCAGAAAACACAAGGCAGTAAAATATAAATTGAGGATGAAACCTACAAAGTCGCAGTTGAGGGCGGATCGTAAAATCAAGTGACCTTTGCAGCATTAAGCATAGTGTGCAGCTCATTAAGAGAGATGGTCTTATTAAACATCTTTCTTTCAGAAACTAGGATCTCTGTGCACACCCTGCCCTATTAGCCATCTTTGTTTCCACTTCCTGCTTATGTACAACTATTTTCCAAAGGCATAATTCACCACTATTCATTAGAGAGAGAGAGAGAGAGAGAGAGAGAGAGAGAGAGAGAGAGAGAGAGAGAGAGAGAGAAAGGAAGTTAAAAATAAGGGATGGAGGAACATATTCTGTCTCTTGTTTTTTTTCCCTTTTGGAAATGATGCAATAATTTTTTCTCTCTCTCTCTTCCCCCCCTCTCTCTAGTTATATACCTAGTTCTCATCTCTCATGTTTCCCAGAATTCCTCATTACAAGAGAAAGTGCATGTGATACAATTTCCGCATCGTTTACAACTGGTTTACAACACCATGTATAGTTTTGCCTCTTCCTTCAGGAGATATATGCTAATATTGTTGTGTCTTATATGCTGCCAAGGAACAATTGAGTTGGCTGATCTTTTGAACTGGGCGATAATATTCACGCAAAAGTGAGCTCCGGCCACCGCGGAAAAACTTTTTCGTGTTTTCAAGAATTCCCTTGTCAGAGGGAAGGAAATGTAAAATTAAAAGGTCACCTTTGCCTAAGAAAGGAAAAATAAAGTGCAAAGCTAAACGAGGACCAATGGGGTTGGTTTTGTATAGTTGTGTGTGCGTGTAAAGCCCTAGACTTAAAAGCGTTACAATAAGGTGTTTATATTTTTTCATATGCTTACCGTATTACTCTTATTATGTGTAGCATCAAAGTGATTATAGCAATTACATCTAACAGAATTAATTATAGAACATCCCATCATTCCGAGATACATAATGCATTAGAGGTAGGAAGAAAACATCTCGACTCTGCTAACTAATGTTCGAATCAATTTCCCAAGGCACCAATGCATGACTAAAGTCTAAATTGTAGGAAGAGGAAGAGAAAGAGAGACAAGAGTTACTAAAAAATGTAAACTGCAAACATGAGCACAGGTGTATATGTGTGTGTTTAAACCAAGAGGATGTGCTGCTTGATGCTGTGTTAAGAGCAAGAGCAAAGTGGTATAATCGATTAAAAAAACACACCACAATAATACACAAACACATACAAAATTAAAAGCTAACCAGCCTGCCCATCAAATGTGTTAGCAGATCCAGACAAGAGTGTTTGGGTGAAAGAGTTACAACTCTTTGTGTATGCAAAATAAATTCACTCAAAGCTTCATTAATATTAATTTAAATTCAGAACCCATTTACATTAAATTGTTCATTAAAAAATGGCCTGTTTCATGCAACCTGCATCCTACAAAGAACACAGAAGACAGAGGGGGGGCAGCTTAATGATGGAAATGGAATATCGAAAGAAAAACAAACACCAGGAATGTGTGATACTGGGTCAGAATTTGGTCCATCACTTCGTACATTATGTTGCATCTCTTCAGAGCAGGATTATGCAGCTGCCCTTTTGACCTCTTGATTTGTGCTATAAGCTTGTTAAAAAAAGAAGCTTTTATTTGAGGGCCAACATGGATCAGTAAAACACACACACACACACACACACACACACACACACACACACACACATTAGGTCCTTGCAGCAAATAACTTTTTAAATGACAACCACCACCACAACCTTAGTATTATTGCAAGAACCGTCAAGTTCAGTTGGATTTTCACTGGCTGATTTAAAATGAAGAAGAGGGTTGGTGGCACTCTGGAATGAGGAAAGGAGCTTCCTCCCTGTGGTAGAATCTGCCAGAATTGCTGCAGTGGAGAACTCACCTGTATTCTAAAGACTTTCTTGTAGGCGAAGGAAAGAGAACTCTGATTAATTGGAATGTAACCTCGCAATATGAAATAATAAATTATTCTTCAAGTTCATTATTTGGGTAAAGCCACCCCTCCCCTCTAACGAAGCTAATGAGATGGTGTATAATGCTGGCGAGCGTTCAGGATCCCTTTGATGAAGTCTCTGCCCCCCCCCTTTAAGGACATACGACTACACGGCTGATGAATTCTTCCCATCTCCAGTGAACTTAAAGCATCTTTCGCTGGCAAAATAAACACATCCTTTCATAGATAGATAGATAGATAGATAGATAGATAGAGAGAGAGAGAGAGAGAGAGAGAGATAGAGATAGATAGATAGATAGACACACACACACACACACACATATTCCTTTCCTTTTTAGATAGCAACTTTACTGGCAATAAATTCTATGCTGTCCTTCAAAATAATCTTCTTTCTTTGTGGAGAATATCTCTCCATTCATTTATTCTTCCTTTTTTACTTTGTTTTCAATGCAGAAATATTCAAACAAAAACAGCCTAACCACAATGATTCCAGTCTCCACCCCTGTACGTAAGTGGAAAAACTCAAAAATTCACTTGTTTAGTGGGATTCTGAAAATTAATTTAATGACTCTGCAAATGCTGAAAAACTAGAATTAATCTGTCTGGATAAAAAAGGGCTCACAGACATTTAAATGCATGTATCGGGACACTTTATCAACCTAACATAAAATTGTCATCTTATCTTATTATATGACTATTTTATGCATGTGTCAAAAAATTTAAAAATGAATGCCTGTCTATTCAGTCTAATTACAACTGCATATTATCTGTCTGGATGTACCAGTCCATATCATTGTTATTAAATACAATATATTGTATTCACCTTTCAGGGTTTTTCTTTCTTTCTTTAAAAAAAGGAAAACTCTAATCCTTCAACAGAGAAAACCCCAATTTGGGGTGCAACAGAATAATGGAAAGAATTCAAATACCTGGAAGTGGGCGGCCCTGTGCATGATACTAAATGGTTTTGTAAATAATGTAAGGTTTAAGTCTGTTGCTTTATATCCCACTGTTAGAGTGCAAACATACACCTACTTTCCTGAACAACGTTGAGGCATTTTGGTTTGGTTGTTATTTTATTTTTTGTTTCGAAAGACAGTGGGTCTGATATTAAGAATTTGCAAATGGAATCGCTGTAGCTGGGGTTGTCTTCAGACTGGCCAGAACAACGGGTTAAAATATGGATTGCTGTATAGTTTTGAGGCGATGCTTGCAAGGTTTATGTAAAAAGCTACAGGGCAGACACACACACACACTCTCTCTGGCAAATAAATTATTTTTTATTCACACTTTCACTGCTCCATATGCATGCATCTAAGTGTGCAGCTTCTACCCTTCACCATTTCCTTTGCACTTTCCTCTGAAGATGCTCTCGGTTGTGCGCTCCCTTCCCATCTCTTTCCTTTAATGCATTCACATTCACACTGATCCTGAAAACAGCCTAGACCAAAAAAAAAAGGCACCAAAAATAATCCTTCTAACACCCCCCCCCTCAAGCTAAACCGCATTTCCCATAACCCTGTAGCAGTCACAATTCATTCTAATCACTTTACAAAACAATCTTTACTATAAAAAAGGAGGGAAATGCAGACTTGTGAGCCAATTTAAGAAATAACTGCTGATACATCAGTTATTGACTATTTCACTCCAGCTCATCATAGTGCTCAAGGCAAAACGGAGAACAAAATGACAACATCAACTGCACGCAATAAACTGTGGCCCAGGAGACTACTGAAGGGCTAATTGACAGCTGTCAAGCTAATGGGAGCAGTGGCAGCTGATTCTAGAAAATTCCCTTTCCCAACAAGCCATTCAATGGAATCAGGACTTCCTTCCTTTTTTAAAAAAACGTTTACGCTCCACTCTCTCCCTCACCTCCTTTTGCTCATTGTTTCCCACACTTTTAAATTTTATTTTGAGGGGTAAGAGGCTGCAAAGGACAACCCTAACCATAACGAATCATTTTGTCAGCTAAGAAAACTCTCTGCCCCACAGAGAAATATGTGGCAGGTTTGTAAGCAACGGAAAGTCCCAGAGGCTGAGGCTGGAGGGATTCAGGAAGGGAGTTTACTTTATCACAGCATGCAGTTCTTCACACACACACACACACACACACACACACACACACACACACACACCTACTTGTGCTGTACAAACTTTTTTTAGGGGGTACACTCAACTTCCTGAACTCATATTCCCAAATTCTGGATTTCACCTGAAGACCTAAGCATTATAATTCAGCCTGTATGGCAGATTATCTCTTACTGCCACCAAGGCTATAAGAACCTGCAGATTTCACTGTGGTCTCTGATAACCAAAGAGAAGGGAAGTAAAATAAAATAAAATAAAAATAAAATAAAATGATACCATGGAAGGGAAGTAAAATAAAATCCATCTATTTCTATTTGTACTTTTTCCTGCTGACTTCAGTCCTTTACAGGAACAGAAGCCAATTTAAGGATTTTAATAGAACTACATGTACAGATGTGGAAATAAAGCATATTTTGCAGAGCTGGTGGTGGAGCATAGCACTGGAACCCATGACATAATTCCCATTGGTGTTAAGTATTCTGGATCCCACCTGAAGCCTTTGCTGTAATTTTTCCAGGCCTCAGATCAGATGTGCTCTGCCTTATTGTTTAAAGGTGGGGTGGCAACATCCTCAGGGTGCCAAGCGATAAATCCCTAATTCCACCATAACAACACCAAGGTGATCTGCATCTTTAACCACACAGCCCTATACATGCCAACTCAGAAACAAGCCCCACTGAGTTCAATGTGTATTATAATGGCCGTCTGAAAGCAGTTCTAGGGGACCTTTACAATTCCCTGCCATCATGTCCAACCCCACCTGAAAAGGAAACAGCAATAATCTTTTCTCAATCATTGAAAGAGGGAGATTTTATTTTTAAAAAGCAATATGTGGAAGCTTGTATTTCCAAGTGAGATAATTATGGCTTGCATGAACTAGAATGGCCTCTGTTAAATGCAGAATCTCCACATTTTCCTAAGCAGGAATAAATGCTGTTCCCCTTCTCAACACACACCATTTTCCAACTGAAATGATAAAAACTTGTGGGAGGCGGGGAGAATGCTATCCAAATAAAACCTTTTGGTACCTCTTTGAAATCCCATTCAATGCCTCCATCCCCTCTACTCCCATCCACCCTACACAACCCAAGTCCTAAAGTAAACAAACAGACACCATCATTTTTACAGATTTCTCTGATTCTTCAAGACAGCTTTAGTCTTCTCCCATGTGGTGTTCACACTTGGGCTAGACATGAAGGATTTGCGCACCTGTCTGCAATACCTGCTGCAAGCTCTCTCTACGCTGCCGAGAGTCCTTTGTTGTTGTTATTCAACTCCAGACCATTACGAGGGCCCTAATTCCTATGACATGATTATCCAGGTACCAAAGCCCATTTGTCACCTGCAGCAGAAAATTGAGTTAATGCACAACTAAAGGCAACCAGGACTGTGTAATATCAACTTGATTACATCAAACTAGCTCCAAACCTAATTCCGCTGGATGACACTGCGTGGAGCTTGTCATCTCCAATCATTAAAGCTGTCAGGAATCCATCAGGTTTACAGCTAATTAGGTGAACACTAATGAAGCTGGCAAAACAACTTTTCTTTTTTTATGGCTGAGCGGACCTTTCAGTTTGGAGGGGGACTTTTTTTCCTAGAGTATTCTCAAGGTTGCTGGAGACTGGATTTCCTGAGTGACGAATCAAGGGATATGTAATGTGTATGTCTCCTCTCTCCAACACACATACTCTCCCTCTACCCCCCCCCCACCATTTCCCCCCCTCTTTGCTCTATCAGTACAAAGCAATAAATTTGTCATCGCTCTGAGTATACCACAAAAGCAGTCACGGACCTTACAAGTTGCAGCTGTTAAATAAAAAAAGAAAAGAAAACATCTTTTTAAAAAACTTCCTGCTGCATCAAATGGTTTTTAATAATAATAATAATAATAATAATAATCAGCTCATCGGCTATTTTTTCCTATACCAACGGCATAGTTTTGTTCCACTTGCCTTAAATAAGCAGATCTCATTCATTCTCTACCCCCACTCCCTACATCCATTAGCCAAAGGCATTTTGATAAAGTAAAGGCAAGGCAAGTGTATGAGAAAGAATGAAAGCATTCACTCTGCCAACTTCTGATTGACCATTAAGCTATTGATAAATGTGCCTGTCAGAAGAGAGACAATTAAATCAAATATGAAACAAAGTCGTTTTGACGGGTCATTTTGATAGAGCAAATCCATTCTTCCATCTCCTATTAGTCGCGAACTCCCTTTTTTCGTTAATGAATATTTCTTAAATAACCTGCTACTTTACATTACAAAGCTCTTTTCTTTCTTTTCCTTAAAAAAATGCTGCTATATTAGTTTTCCTTTTTATTTTATTTTTAAAAAATGATTTAAATGCTTCAGCCAAAGGTGCTCGGCTTTATTCAAAATCTGCACTGTTGTTAGCTAGGAGAGATTTCACTTTTGCTCAGTGCAGCACACATCATAAGATGTTTGTGAAAACTGCATATATATATATATATATATATATATATATATATATATATATATATGAAAGCATGTCTCAAAATATAAAGGTTCAGCAGAAAACACAGCCCAACCCCAATTCCAGCAGAGGTCTGGAGACTTTTCTTTGCTGAACACTGTAAGTTCAAAACTTGGCTTAGCCCTGAGGAACAGGCCTGAACCTCCTGGAAGATATTTCCTTTCCTTTGAAATTAATCATTGTTAAGGGAAACGTCTGAATTCACCTTTCAAGCATTTCTTCACATTCATCTGAAAGGCAAAAGACGGGATAGGTGCCTACATCATCGTGTTTGTTACAAACAGAAACTTTTCCTTAACTTCCCAGTTCCTGAGCAAAGTGCTAAAGTGTTGCAAGGAGGAAACAAAGAGTTTCTTCCTATCACAACTTCAAGAAAGGCGATTGATCAGTGAGGCATGCTTTGGGGGGAATGGATATGTAGGAATGAGGTTAAGATGCATGTATGCCATGCATGATGATTCATTTCAAGAAAAATCAAACTTGTCGCCTATGAGAGCCAGCCTGCCTGCCTGCCTGCCTGCCTGCCTGGTTATCTTGTAGACCAAAGCCATTTCTGAGAAGATGCTGTTGAGAAGTATACCTTCCTTCTCATTGCCACAAGAAATGATACTTAGTATGGCAACCACTTCAAAAATCAAAAGGCACTTCAGCATACCTTGCATATGTCTGCTTCCTAAAGATTACAAGAACTTCATCTCCCACACTTAAATATCCACGGAATACTGATCCTCTCCCCTTCAGTACACTGCAAGGAGGGGATCTTTCAGTGCAAGAAGATCTCCCCTAATCAACTCTCTTCGTCCATGCCACCCCAACTAAAGCAAACCAGAAACCCTGAAAGTTGCACTGGCAGAGCTGACAGGCCACGTGTGTGATGTCATACAGAGTCTGGCGTTACCATGGCAAGTGATTTATTGAGGTTTATTGGGAATGAATAGATCAAAGGCAACTGGGTGACAGGCAATCAATCAGCCATCAAATCAAGGATGGCAACAGGCCAAGGAAACTCTGCTCCAGACCCAGATCTCCACCCACCCCTTGCCTAAAAAAAAGGGGGCTGCAAAAATAAAATGTAAGGGGTTTGGTGTTTTGTTTTTAAAAGGAAGGCATGGAGGAAGGAAGAAGTATTTGTTTTGCAAACCTGGCCTTTCCACACACAAAAATATCCAGTTTGCAAATTTAACCAGAGCTAGCACTGTTGATGGTAAATAAAGTGGACCAGTTTCTTATATTTTTTTAAAAAAAAAAGTTGAAAAGGAAAAGTATATGGATATCCTAAAAAACAAACTCTGGCAAGTGTAAAAAGGAATGTAAAAAAAAGATTTTTGACAACCATCTAACAATATCCAGAACCGTTTCCCCCCATTTTTTTTCTTTGCTCTGGTTTCCTGTGCAGCTTGGTCTTATAAATTAGAAATCAATAGCGTAGAGGGTGTCAATTGAAGTGCCCATTCAGAAAGAAGAGGGTATCTGGTGGTGGTGCCCCCCTCTCTCGGTGTCACCCCCAAAGGCAAAGAAAGAAAGTTGGGTGAAGGAATTTTATCCACATGGTCCTAAGCGTCTCTCTGTGCCGCCTGCCAAAGCATCTCCTCTGGCACAAGAAACCATAAATAAATAACATTTGGGGTGAAAAACTGGGAGAGGGAACCAGAAACGGCCCTCTTTGTACAAGTCACCCAGATGATGCACAGTTCAGGAAAGTGCCCCAAAGCTACGGAATCCAAGAGTCTCACCCCCAATAAAATCAAAAGTAAGGCGCTGAGAGGGTGGCTATTCCCACCAACCAACCCCCACAACCCCACCCTGCTTCCTAAATCATGGGAGAGAGAAGGAGCGAAAGAGAGCCTGGCTAACCAACGGTCAAGAAGAGAGGAGCGGGCGTGCAGGGAGGAATCTAACCTGGAGTGGCAGATTCTGGGAAGACAGGATGTGGGGGGAGCGCCTGGCTCGTACCTGCTGCGCGCCGGGGCGCTTGCTGTTTCCTCCTCGGCATGTTGCAAGGCAGCGTCCGCTGGCAGCGCCCGGAGGAGGCGGCGGCGGCGGCGAGGAGGTGGCGGAGGAGGTGGCCGGCTGGGGGCTGGGGGCGAGCAGAGTTGCTTCAGCCCCCCTCGATCCGGGTCGGAGGAGAGAGCCGCTCCAGGCTGGGCTGCCGCTGCCGCTGCGAGCTTTTTGTTGTTGTTGCTGCCGCCTCTGCTGCCGCTGCTGGGCATACACGATGTGCAGGAGGAGGAGGAGGAGGAGGAGAAAGAGGAGGCGGAGGCAGGAGCAGCAGCCGGAGAAGAGCGCGCAAAGGACAGCCCTGCTGCTCGCGGGAAGGAGGGAGGGAAGGAGCGAAGGAGAGAAGGAGGGGGGACTTTGACAGATCGCCCCGCAGCAAGGAGCGCAAGGACTGGGGCCAGCCCTGTGGAGGCGCCCTCTGGGGGAGTCCTTCCGAGGGGAGCCACCCCCAGCCCGGCCCGACGGCGGCGCCTCCTTCTTATCCTCCTCCTCCTCCGGTCTTCTTCGGGGAGCTCACGGCATCAAGCGCCCTCCGGGGTTCCTGCTGGAGCGGTCGGCCAGCTCTTGGAAGCGCCGCGCGCAGCCTTGCAGTTCTCCAGCCCGGCGCTCCGACGGCTCGGCGAGCGGCGCTCGGAGGGAGCGGCGGCTTCTCCGGCTTCGGCGGAGGCAACAGGCAAAGCTTGAAGGGAAAAAGAGATGATCGCAGCGTGACTCCAACTAGTCGCCGGGGAGAGGGAGAGGGAGGGAGAGGGGGGCGCCCATCACCGTTGCCGCCGAAGCTGCCGCTGCCGCCTTAACTCTTTGCGCCTCGCGTGGCAGCCGCCCAGCAACGCAGCGGGGGCCACGCGCGAAAGAAGAGCGGTTGGGAGGGGGGAGGCAGCAGGAGAAGGGATTCCCCCTCCCCAGATGGCAGCCGGGAGGAGGGGGAGGGGACAAGGAGGGACGGGGGGAGGATCCCTCCTCCTCCAACCCGTCCCCTCCCCGCTCAATTCAATCCGCAGCCTCGACGGCGCCCATCAGCTTAGGGGCGAGTGATCTCGAGGGTGCCCAGTCTGCAGAAGAGCGGGCAGGGGGTTGTCTCAGATGCCAAGCTGCCCAAAGAAAGCAGGGGAGGAGCATGCGTCTTCCCCTACCCAACTGGTGGGCCGTCCTTCTCCCCCCCCCCCACTTCGCCCCAGCCACCACGCGTGAGAGTTCTGAAAGCTACCTTTTGGGTATCCCATGGAAGTCCCTGCCCGGAGCCTGAACCCCCAGGAGTGGCCGAGGAGGAGAGGAAGAGCGGCTCCTCGTCCCGTCCCACAGGTGAGACTCACCTTTCCACGTACACACTTTGCTCGGGCTGCATCTCCTAGGTTTCTACCCACCTCCGCAACCAGAGGGAACCCCCGGGACAGCATTGGCAGGACCCCCTGTCCCCCGTCCCAGTCAGAGCTCTTTTGGGGAGCAGGAAAAATACCTGAGACTTCTCGTCCCATCACCCGACAGGAGTTTGGGGCCCCCACCTCGGTTGGGCTCTCCGATCCCGCTCCTATTACAAACCCCTGAGGTCGGGAGGAAATCTCCGATCTAGGCCAACGGGACAAAGATGGGGATACCCCCAAATCCTAAACACCCTCTCAGCCCCCGTCTAAACCTCTCCTTTGGGTCTCCCCTTATCCCACCTGGATCAAGTAACTTAGAGAGGAAGGCCATCTAGTGAGCTTCAAAGACCACCCACCCAAAGTCCAGATCCCTTCCAAAGATCCCCACGGGGGATTCCTAGAAAGCTCCCATTTCTTGACCACTCCACCCTATGTTGCTCCAGGGTCCCAATCCCTCCCCTTCTCAGACAACTCCCTCGAAATAATCCCCCTTAAACAAAAACCCCATGGCTTAGATTTCCTTCTCTTTTTCTCCAAAAGGGAGAAATAAGAAATCCATCATCTTCCTTCCTCTCCAGCTCGGAGGAGAATTCCTCCAGCAAAGTAAAGTCTGGGAAGTGCGTGGAAGGCATGCGGATGGGGGTGGCTGGCAGGCGGGGGGGGGTGGTTAGCTGGGAAGGGGTGAGCCAGAGTTCTTCCAGGCAGCCTCTCCCGCCTGCCCACCCCTCCTGAAACACGGCCGCCCTCCGGTCATCCAGGCCTTGACAGCAGATCTGTCAAGGGACGCCAGCGGGAGAGGAAGGGAAAAGGTCTGCCCAGCTCTGCTATCAGGGGTGCTTCCTGCCCCTGTCCCTTTCAACCACCGCCAGGCGCCTCTAAATTCACCCCCACCATTCAGTGGCAGCACCAGGGCGGGAGATTCTGGGGTGGGGGGGGGAGAGAGCACAGAAGGGGCAAAGTATTTTTCTAGGTTGGAGGACTGTGCCAAAATCTCTGGAAATAATAATAATAATAATAATAATAATAATAATAATAATAATAATAATAATAATAATATAGCAGCATGGGTCAACGGCAGGAAGCCAGCAACGGGGGTGCAAACTCTTTGTTAGGGGGTGCAAGCCCCTTTGAAACTTGACCCTGCTGCTTTGATCAGGGGTCCTGGGACTTAGGATTCGTGAGTGTCCATCAACGTAAAGGAAGGGGTTTTTCGAGGGCGGGGGGAGGAGGAGAGAGGCTTGGGAGGAAGTTCCACCGGAGTCGGCGGGACTTGCATCCGAATAAGCACCAGCAGGAGCTGCGTTGCACGTGCAACTCTCCCCTGCCCCACAGCAAAACACTCCACCCAGGACCCAGCATTAAAAAGAAAAGAAAAGAAACAGCAGCGCCCCTCCAACCTCTTCTCTCTCTGGGGCCCACAGCATTCAAGCGCCCCTCCGGAATTCACGCCCCCCTCTTGCATTGCTGCTTCCCTGACTTACCAGCCTTCCTTGCTGGGTGCTTTTTCAGGCTCCTGCAAGCATATATCCAAGGTTTCCGGCTTGCAATCCTCTTTCTTGCTGCAGGGGGGATCCACTTTAGAAGCTCGCCCCCCTCCCGCCCCCCCACCTCTCTCTTTCTCTTTCTCTCTCTCTCTCCTCTTCCTGCCCTCCTTCACGTCTCTGTCCTCATCTTTGCAAAGGTCCCTCAGGAAATCTTTGCAAACAGTACGGGGAAGGGGAGGAGAAAAAATAATAATAATAAAGACCAGCTAAGCTTGGTCCATTGCAAAAAGAAACAAGCCTCCCAGATTGTCTTCTTCACCGCACATCACACCACGTACTTCTTTAAAAAAATTATTATTATTATTTTTTAAAAAAGAGGCTCTTTCAGTCGCTCGCTCGCTCCCACCCCGCCTTGCAAGTCCAAGTTCATTGGTGGGGGAAAGAGATCTAGGAGGGTGGGTTTTTTAAAAAAGAAAAAGAAAAAGAAAAAGAAATCCCCTGCCAAAAGAGCGCTTGGCGAATCGATGCGCTGCGCGTTCGATTGGGTGTTCCTGGCTTGCAATAAGGTACGGCAAAGGGAATGGAAGGGAGGGAGGAGGGAAGAGGGGGAGCCAGAGAAGAGAGGATGGACTCTTAACTGCGTTTCAAGTGGTTTATGAACATGGATCAGAAGGTAGAGCCAAGCACCTTCTCGACTGCCAATTGCACCCCCTCCCCCTTTCTCTTTCTCTCTCTCTCCCCTTTTCTTTGTGTGGCTGAGAGATATTTAATAACAGCTCCCTGCAATGCCCGGGCAAGCTCCTTGAGACCCAGATCCTTTTGCTTAAGCGCAGTAAACATCAGTAGCAAAGAATTTTCCTCTCTCTCTTTTTATAAAAAATGATGATGATAACAATTTGCGTGTAATCTCGTGCTTTTTTGAGTGGGGGGGGAAAGAGTGATCTCACTTTTTCACAGTAAGGTTTTTTTTAAAAATAAAATAAAATTAAGAAACACACTGCAGTCTGTCCTAGTCTTTGAAGATTTTGGGATGCCTCCCAAGACCCTCACTCGGTACAGATGTTTTCAGATGTTGGATTTTTCTGTGCGGGGGAAGGGATTAGGTACTTTCTCTCTTTTCTATTCTTTTTTTGCATTGAAGAGTAGCAGGGGGAAGGAAAAATATGCTGCTGTTGGATGGTTTCCTTTCCCTTTCCTTTTTTAAAGACACTGTAAGAAAGGGAGGTGCGTGTGTGAGAGAGAGAGACGGTCCCTTAGGATGAGACACACACATACACACAGAGAGAGAGCAAAAGTATTTTGCAGTCCTCGGGAAATTGCCACCGCCAGCGTGGGAGAATTGTTAATTCTCTTGCCCAGAAGCAGAAGAGGGTGAGTTGTCTTGTCCAGGGTCGCTGGGCTCCATTGTATTGGCGTTGGCTGTTGCAGGATCTGGCCACTGCGAGAGGCGGTAAGGGCTTGCTTAGCAAACCCTTAGCCTAACCCCTAATAATAATAATAATAATAATAATAGGGAAAACATTTCCTCTCTGTGCTTTGCTGGTGAGTTGGTGGCGGGTTGTTTGTACCAGGAATGAGTGAGCTTTCTATTTTATTTCCCGCAATCCCGGTGCTCCGAGTTCCCTCTGCTTCTCTGGCTTTGCATGCCGTTAGATCCGCCCCAACATCTGTCCATCTCCCCCATTGGCGCATCCATCAGTGTCACCCGGGATGCGCGCGTTGCAACTGCAAGCGCCGGGCAGGCGGAACGGGAGGCTGGGAGATTCCGCACCAATAACTCACGCGCGCGGGGCAACTTAGGCAGGGAAGAAGGGGTCAGCTTGCCTTTGCAGCAAATGTGAACGCAAAGTCTTGAAGCGGCGGCGGAGGGGGGAGCAGAGAAACAGAGACGCAACAAACTCCGGAGAAATGGAGCAGCTTTCCAAAACGCATGCTTGTCAAACCGCATAAAAGCGCACGGAGTTTGCGTGCTGCAAAAACAGAGAGCTGCACACGATCCTAAAGGGGAGAATGCGTGGGTCTCCAAAGCAAGGCGCGCGCGCGCAATTGGGACTGTTATTATTGAGAGTCTTTGCTCAGTGTGAGAATCACTCGTGGTTATTAGGGTTGTTGTTTTTTTTGGTGGTGTGTGTGTGTGTGTGTGTGTGTGTGTGTGTGTGTGTGTGTGTATTTGTGGGTTTTTCCCCCAAAGGAGCGGGGATACACTACTATATCTGGGTTAGACAAGATGTACCGGTAGCTGAAAGCCGTGAGGACAGAGATAGAGGCCTCTTTTGCAACCCGAGCGGGGGAGGTTCTTTAACTTTTTGCACCCAAGCAAAACTTTTTCTTCCAGGCCACAATGCTTTAGAATTAGACGAACGGCCAGCTAATAGCAGTTTTATTGGCCAGGAAGGAAGGCGGTTTTGCGTGCAAATGCGTAGTATGTCAGAATTTTAAACCTGGGGGTGGGGAGAGAAAGGACCTCCTTCTGACCTCCCTCCCCGCTCCCGCTCCCGCTCCTGCCCCCGCCACAAATAATGTGGATCCTTCTCTTCATTGGATTCACTTCCCCCTGAGCTGAGTGTCGCATCAGGAACCCCTGGTGTGTCGGAAGGACCACAAGGACCCAACACAAACTTGTGACCCCACCCCCACCCCAACCAATCTACTCCTCTTTCTCTAATCCTATTCTTCTTGCATCCTGACGATGCCATGGACCACTTTCCTATTAAACAGTGGTCCAGAATTGGATGGATGGAAGGATGCAGGGGAATTTGGACAGGAAGAGAGGGGCAGTACAAGTCTTCGAGCCCTTGCAGGTCTCCCCTACCCATTCACCCACCCACCCACATTTTCTCTGCCGCTATTAAATTAGAAAGACCTGAATTTTAGCAAGGCAGGCCCAGTGAAACTGCTTCTTGAATTTGCAGGGAGGGGATATTCCCCCCCCTCCAGCCAGGGTGCTAGGTGTAAATAGAAAAAAGAGAGAGAAAACCTTGAAACCTTGATCTTCCTCCCCCACGTATCAGAAACAATATTCGCTTTCTTCTTCTTCTTTTGGTACAACCAGAGAGCTATAATGTAAGATGGGAGGAGAGGGAGGACTCCCTTTATAATGAGTCTTATGGAAGGCGCTGGAGAATTTGGGCTAACAAGTTTGGCTTGTTCTTGGGGAGGGGGGGCGCTTTATTTCTTTTTGCAAAAAAGGAGAATCTCTTGATGGCTCTTTTCAGAAACTAGGAAAGTAAAATGCAATTGTTTTAATTAATGTGTTGCCGTTTCGGGATTGGGGGATGAGCATAGCATTTCAGAGAACTTCGGTAGCTCAGATGGAGAGAGATTGGGGGGGGGGGGGTTACAACCTTTGCACAGGTCTGAAACTAAGCAGTATACCAAACACGGCAGTTTTCATATAAAACCTCTCTTTGGGGGGGGGCACCTGCCCCCGTAGGGAATCACGTGTGGTAGGCTTTACACACCTATCTATAACTGTTTATATTTATTTATATTTTCTTAAAGGATCTTTTGACATTTTTTGCTATGAGAAGTTGTCGTTTTATTAAACAAAGCAGAAAATATCCTACTGGGTTGTAACGTCACAAGAAAGTTGACTTCTCAAATGCACTTTTTTTTACATAAAATAAACTTCTTTGTAAAATGAAAGCTTGATTACCAGTATTCCTAAAACGGTCGTAATAACATTGGGAAGGTTGGTGATTTTAGCAGAATTAGAGGAAGGACGTGGCTTCCGAAAAGATCAAATCTTCCAAGGAAATTGCCTCCTTTTTCAGCGGCAGACAATTTGGCAAGGATGATCTATCCTTTGGTATTTGAGGCGTGGGTACCAAACTGGGCATGGCTACGCAGACGCAGATTTGCCACCGCTGCTGGCTGGGACCAGCTTCGTAGAGGACCTGCGTTAGTTCTTACATCTTTTCTCTTGCTGGAAACACAAACAGCCAAACACCTAACCTCCCCAAGTCCTTGCACTAACCCGGTCGTTTTGCGTTGAACGTCATTAGGAAGGAATCAAAAGTTCACCCAAGAAGTATTGCGTAATTTGTTTGTAGAAGTGTTGCTTAGGCCTCGAGTAATAAAACTGGGAGTAAAAAGAGGGGGGAAAGCCCTACATTTGCCAAGGGCTTAAGGGAACTTGAGGATCTGATCCTGCAAAGAGGACAGGTTTGGCCTGTGAGTGGGGAGAGAGAGAGAGAGAGAGAGAGAGAGAGAGAGAGAGAGAGAGAGAGAGAGAGAGAGAGAGAGAGAGAGAGAGAGAGAGAGAGAGAGAGAGAGAGTCTGGGGGCTGAAAATCTTTGCAGAAATATCATTGCAGAACAACGTCAGGAGCAAAAGTAGTCGTGCTGTTATTGAGAAGGCTGCAAGGAGATGATTGTGCGCGTGTGCCTGCGTGTGTGTGGCGGGGCCGACCTTTTTAGACTGGAATCTGATTCCTACCATCTCCCCAAGAAAGTTTGCATTTCTAGTATTAAGAATCAGATACTCATTCTTAAATAGGCTGTGAACCCTTCTCCCTAATAGTGTGTGTGTGTGTGTGTGTGGAGAGAGAGAGAGAGCGCAAGCATACTTATATCTTGCCTGTCTATTTAAACAATCAACTTGGTAATAATTTTCCCCCTCCTGTGCCAACATTTTCTTTTGTGCTAAGGTGAATCAACAACTAGTTCCACCCCTCCCCCGATTTTAATTGCAAGTTTAATTTTAATTTCTCCCAAGGGAAGGAACAGAAAATATTGGGTGTGTTTCCCCCCTCCCTTCCTTGACGAACAGTAAGGAAGGGTGAAATGAATGTACATAAATTATGAGGGGGTCGGAGGTTTTTTGAAGGCTTGGAAAAAAATACACCCCCCCCTCCCATAACTCCTTCACTCCTTCCCAATGACATCCTTCAGTTTTGTTTTGTTTTGTTTTAAGGGTGGTGGAAATATTGGTGGGGAGGGGAACTAGTTGGAAAAGTAATCATTAATCCTGAAATGTGGGAGGCGGAGCTCTGGGGGAAATTGGCACAAGTGCTATGAAACAGCAACAATAACAACGTTTTTTCTTTTGGAAATTACTTGTGCGTTTCCAGAGCCCTCGGATACAAATTAAAAAGAAAACTAAGTTTGTTCATTTTGGCTAAGAACCTTTTCTCGAATGTAAATTGTTTTGGTAAGCGAATTTGCACGGCAGCAAAGTTTTCTTTTCTGTATTCCAGCAGCTTTGCCCTAACGAACCAGATGTTTTGTCTGTCGAGCCTCTAAAGCGGTGGTGGTTATAACTCCGACAGTTTTTAGGGTTTTGGTTTTTAACAGCCCAGAAATCCAGAGCTTGGAACTTTTAAAAACCGTTTGCAATCAGCATGTGGAGAGGTCTAGGGGGGCGGGGCAGGTCTCAAAAGACTTCCACGTCGGAAATGACCCCCACAAGCCATTGATCTGGAGAGTCTGAGCAATTATTTAACAACCCCCTTTTCCACCTTCTGCTGGTCTTTGCAAAATAATTGTTGTTGTTTTAACTCCTGTAGGTTTTGCAAACGGGCTCAGCAGTCCTGCAAGGAGAGGAAAAGTTCGATTTTACGTATCTCATTTATTTATTTATTTTAATTGGGAATGTTGCTTGGATTCAGTGCCTGCCTTGCCTCTCTGGATTACTGCCATTCCCCGCTATCTTAAACAGAAAAAGAAAAAAAGGAAGAAAAAGGAGGCGATGCTTAAAAGAAACCCAATTTTTCCTCTGTATCAGATCCCATCTCACAACCCTCTCCAGATTATTTTTCCTGTCATCCCAGTCACTTTCTGGAAGGAGCTGTTGCGAGGTGTGTGCGTGCGTGTGTTTGAAACACCAAGCGCCTTAACACAAACACTACACACACAGGAGAAGCTAAACCTGGCCAGAGGCTACAATTGACCAGAAGCGCTTCTGGGCTTCACACTGCCTTCTTGAACTAAAGCGCCCAGTAAATCAGTGCAATGGGGGGCCAAGTCAGAAGAGCCCCAGATCAAGGGATGGCCAATGAAAACGGTTTGCAGAGCAAAGGCAGGTACTCGCCAGTTGCCCACGACACCTAGCCAACTGCGCTCAGGCGCGCCACACACCCCAGCCGGTCTCTGGACTTTTGCGCCCAGGAAAGGGCGGCGGCAACGCCGCGTCTTGACCTCCCTCTGCGTGTGGCTGTTGTGGAAAAGTGGCTCTTACGCCTTCCCGATTCCCTTTTGCGCCGTAAGGGCAACTAGAGAGCATCACGCACGGACACGCAGCTCTCCAAAGAGTCCCAAGGGGATGGATAAGCTTCCCTGGATAAGTTTTCTGCTCTCATCCTGCTGAGGCCACACACACAATATACTGTACATAGGCATACACATGCGCGCGCTCTCACACAAACACACCCTTTCTGGAAGAAGGAAGGGGGAAAAGATGACTTTTAAGCACCACTTTTCGAGGCCGTCTCCAAACTCTTTCCTAACTGAGGGCATCAAATTGGGGGTTGGGGCAGTGCAGATTTTCCAGGTGGGGAGTTTGCAAAACCTCACCTGCTGCAAACCCTGTTTTAGCTGCAGTTGAAGGTATATATTTTTTCTTTTAAATCCACTAAAGCCGACCAGGTTATTCAACCTGGACCCGAGCTTCAGGAATTTTGGATCCTTAAAAATAAAAAAATTGTTTGCGCCCGCTTCCCTCAATTTGTAACTGGGACATCCTGTTCTGGGTTGATCGCTTTCCAGCCTGAACACAAACGGAGAGAGCGCTCAGGGTTTTTTTTGTTTTTTTGTTTACTTTTTTGCAGAAAGCTGGAAGCTGCAGATAGTTCTCTCGCCGGAGAGAGAAGCAGCGAAGAGAAATCTCTGCAGAAGACAATTGCCCATCGCTTGGGAAGAAATAAGTTAACGCCTGGCAGAGCCGCGGTGCGCTCTCGCTGGGCAGCGGGAGGGAGGAGGAAAGACACGGATCCTGCAACGCCACCAGAGGCGACAGCAAATGCTATTTATATTAAGCCATGAGAGATTAGTCAATTTCACACACCCTTAGGAAGTTTTTGCTAGCGGACGCCTTTGCATAAATGGGATTGCTCTTTTCTTTTTTCCTTTTCCTTGCTTTTTTTTTTAAAAAAAGAAGGGCAAGCGCAGCAAGAACCACGAGCAACGTTTGTGGGATCCTGGCTCAGGATATTCAGATCCATCTATGTATTAATTTTTTTAAAAAAATAATCTATAAAATATACTCAATAAAGCTTGGATTCGCTTAAAAAAGAAAGCACAAGTCATTTGATTGCATAGCATAAATGGTGTGTGAGAAAGAGAGAGACTAAGAATTCATATTTTCTTTATGTCCACGTCTTTGACATACCCTCCCACTAACTCTTTCTTTAAAAAATGTGCTGTTTTCAAACGCTTCTGTGTAAAACAATTAAAAAAAATATTTTGGCACCGATCCACTAAAACGAATAAGTCTCACTTATTTTGGTGAGAGTTGCGCATGTGCTTAAGCAGGGCGGAGGCTCTAGCAGTCCCAGACAAGGATGGGTGATTTACAGCAAGACAAATCCTCCCCCGGCCCCACGACCCTTTTCCCTTTCCTTCGACGCTGGGATGGTTTCGCAAGAGAAACAAGACGGTTTCTCTTTTGTCTAGGACACAAAAAGCAAAGGGGGGGGGCAGGCATTTCTGGTTTCCAAGACAGACATCCGTTAGAGAAGGCGGTGGATTCGACGGAGACCCCCCTCTCTCCCCCTTAGCACACGGTGGTGGTGGGGCGCGCCACTAACTGCGCCTCCCTTTCCAGCACGGTCTCCCGGGGGGGGGGGGGCTTAGCAAAAAAGTGGAGCTGTCAACAATTAAAAACATCTTTTGTTGCTCGATGACTTGTTTTGCTTTTCATTGATGAGAGGATTAAGACGACTCTCCTGGATGTTAACTGTCGTGATAACTATCCTTTAGGAGAAGAGGTGAGGTGTGTGTGTGACCTGATGCAAGGGAGAAAAGAACATCGAAAAGCCTGCTGGATCAGGCCAGTGGCCCATATAGACCAGCATCCTGTTCTCACAGTGGCCACCCAGGTGCTTGTAGGAAACCCGCAAGCAGGACCCGAGCCCAAGAGCCCCGTGCTTTCCAGCAACTGGTATTCCAGGAGTGTTGCTGCCTCCAACTGTGGAAGTACGGTAGAGCATGACCACAGCGGCTGGCGGCCATTGATAGCCTTATCCTCTTCCACGAATTTGTCCAACCCTCTTTTGAAGCCATCCAATTTGGTGGCCATCAGCGCTGCCTCCTGCGGGCGCGAGTTCCGTAGTTCAACTACGCGCCGCTGCGCAGAGGAAGAACTTTCTTTTATCCGTCCTGAAAAGAAAGGAGAGGGAGGGCACCGGAGCAAGTTTGCCCTGCAGAGTTGTGAGGGAGAGTGACGCTCGTTTAAACTCTTGCCTTTCACAGCTGTTAAAGGTGAGGGGTTTCCTGCGACCCTGCAACAAAGTTTACGCACACTGCGAAGGCACCAGCTGGTCTTTTTTGCAAACTCGTTTTGGCGCAGGGCTTGACTGCGACCAAGAGCCGCAGCAAATATTTGGGATCCCTTGGCCCCTTTTCAGCTGCTGATGCCCAAGCATTAACCTGGGAACTTTTGCAAGAGAAGTGAGCGCGCTCAATCCCACCCCTCTGATCATGAAGAGGTGCCTGGAGCTAAACCATTTTACCATTTGGGGCCGGGTGCTGCTGCCACCGCCTAGATGCACATTAAGAGAGTTCTACTAGAGGCATCTTTGCCTGTGCTGTACACACCCATTTCGTTTGTCCCTCAATTGTCTGTGGTTAAAGAGTGTACAGTATAGTAGTTGAATTGCTGTTGTCACCTTGCCAGGGGCAGCAAATGTGTTGCCTGCCAGTTGCTGTTAAACTAAAAGTCATATCATCCCTGACCACTGTCCATGCTGGCTGTGGCTCATTGGAGTTGTAGTCCAACAGCATCTAGAGGGCATCACAATGACTGCCCCAATGCCCCCCCCCTCACGAAGTCTGTTTGCCACAGATTCCCCACTGTGCGGAATACTTCAACATTTTGAAAAACAAACAAACCAACCAGAGCCTATTTTCAGGCTCACCAATGATGGAAAAACACTTTGTACATGCTTAGAGACATTCCAGCATTACGACAACCCTTCCAAGGCTGTTGTCCCCAATGCTTCATGCCTAAACGTATTGCTCACCCTTTCCCCACAATGGATGAGTTCTGATTGTAAACTCAACACTTTAATCTGTAGTTAATGAATGAATCAAATCAATGGCTATTAGTGCTTTCAAACTTTAATTGAAGGAGCATCCCATGTACTTTAGTCCAAAGCATCACTTACACTGCCTGTCATTCACTTCGGCTGATCACCATGCCATATGAATTAAAAAAAAGGGCCCACTTTATTCGTAAGAAATTACAAATGTCTCGGTTGGGTCTGAAAGCATTAATTGATTAATCAGAATGATGATTTGATGAGTTAATTAACTGCAAATTAAATCATGCTTTCATAGAAATCCTATATGCTGGAGAAAGGGGGCGCGTTTGGCAGTTAACAGGAATGACTGAATGAACCTGAGCACTTATTCACAATGAAAAAAAATATTCTCTCATCTACCGAATGGGTTTTAGCAAACAGGATTTTAGGGAAGAGAAACAGAAATTACTCGCTTCCCAGGATTTTCTGAGTATCTGGATTTAACACAGTTTAGGGTGTGTGTAAGCTGGTTAAATAGCTGCCGTCTTCTTTAATGAGTCCTGGGGGTTGCAGTGCAATGAAGGGGGGTGACAAGGACTTTTCTGACCCTTTAACAAAGCTACAGTTTCAAGCGCAGGGGCCAAGCCATGGAAAAGCTGAGGCTAAGGTTGCCAACATTCCCCCCTGGCAGGGCTCTTCTGCTTTGTATAGCTGCATGACGCAATCAGAATGTCAGCAGATGAAATATCTCCCAGCATGGGAACGCAGAAGTGAATTTCCATATATTATGCAACTGTTAAATACTGCTAAGTGCTGTGCTGACATCTCGAGAAGTTTGATTGCACCATCTCCAGAGCCCCGTTTAAGCTCTAGTATCTTGCATTCATTTATTAATCCAATTCAACTGTAATTTTAGGTAAGTGTTTTGAAGGTGGCACCTGGAATTGGGCGTGTGTGTCCTTGCCGACAAAGGTCCGCATAGTTAAAGCTATGGTTTTCCCAGTAGTGATGTATGGAAGTGAGAGCTGGACCATAAAGAAGGCTGATCGCCGAAGAATTGATGCTTTTGAATTATGGTGCTGGAGGAGACTCTTGAGAGTCCCATGGACTGCAAGAAGATCAAACCTATCAATTCTTAAGGAAATCAGCCCTGAGTGCTCCCTGGAAGGACAGATCGTGAAGCTGAGGCTCCAATACTTTGGCCACCTCATGAGAAGAGAAGAATCCTTGGAAAAGACCCTGATGTTGGGAAAGATTGAGGGCACTAGGAGAAGGGGACGACAGAGGACAAGATGGTTGGACAGTGTTCTCGAAGCTACGAACATGAGTTTGACCAAACTACGGGAGGCAGTGCAAGACAGGAGTGCCTGGCGTGCTATGGTCCATGGGGTCACGAAGAGTCGGACACGGCTAAACGACTAAACAACAACAACAGTCCAGTATTCGATTTTGATCCATACAGGCCTGCCCCACTCTGGAACAGGGAGGAGGCTGCACCAAGGCAGAGTGACATCCTAGACACAGCCGCCCCTACCGTTAGGCAGAGTGTAGTGAGTTCCTCAGACAGCTTGTTTTGGATGTCAAGAAGCGGCAGCAAAGGTATCTTTGTTAGTGTAAGTGACAATACAACAATAAGAGGTGATTGTGGGATTTTAACTTGGCCCTCCTCAAGTACTACACACTTTGATTTGGAGGAGGGAGAGGTGTTAGCGTTCTGCCTCAGGCAGCAAAATGTGTTGGACCTGCCCTGATCATACATTTGGGGGGGGGGATGGGACACATTTTGAAGAACACGAGTAATCATTAGCACTTCAATAGTACACCAATGCCTGGTCTACATGCGCCGCAGAATGAGATGGAAGAATTGTTAGCTGAGAAATACTGCTTTGCCTATGGTCATTTATAGAGCTGTATGATGGGACATTTGAACCAGGCCCTCCTGGCTCAGCATCTTCTGTACAATACCACACTGGCTCTGGTTGAGGGCAATGACTGTTCACAGGAGGTTTGGAAGGAAGCTGATCATGTTTAGATGGAATAGTTTGCAAGAACACTAAACTCAAGCTCCTTCATCATGGGCTTCCAGAAGTGTCTGGAGCCCACTTGTTAAAATAGGATACTGGATGAAATGGACCTTTTGTCAGACTGGGGTTATATCCTTATTCCAGAGGGGCAGCTGTATTTGCTCCATCAGGCACTAGGGATGGGCAAATCTGTCAATTTCTGTTTCTCCCTCTTTGTCATTTTCCCAATCTTAAATTCAATTATCCACACTTCTACATCCATTTGAAGTTTGTTTGTTTTTGCTCATGAGAATTCACTATTGTGTCCTTGTGCACCTTTGCCTAATGTGCACATTTTTGCAAAGCAATTTCCTCTCATTTCCCCCATATGTTCTTTCCACCAATATATACACATTTCTTAGCACATTACTTGATCAGAGAATTGCATTGCAAAATCCAGAGCAGTGCAAATTTTGATGTTTCTTATATCGTCTTATATTGTTTCAAAAAGTGTGAATAAGTTAGACCCACCTTTAGACGTGAAGTGAATTGAAATTCTCCCACATCCCTATCAAACGCAAAATGGTTTTGGGTCGCCTTAAAGACTGACAAGATTCTATGTTTGCAAAAGCTTTTGCAGGCTTCCATCCAATGGTGTGGACTCCGGTCTACAAAAGCCACAAAACAGAGTTCATTAATGGTTAAGTCTTTAAGATGCTGTAGTTTTATGTTTTATGTTCCTTTTCTCTCTTTAATTTCCAATGATTGCCACTAAGGCTATTATTGTTGCAGCTTTTGTTATTGCACACAATTTCTTTTCTTTCTTAGGGTAAAGATTGAATTGTCCCACAAATCCTTTGCGTGGTGTACCAATTGACATTTGTCCCTGCTCGCTCAGGGACAGCTGAAGGATTGGAGCAGTAACCTCGAGAACTTTGGGGAAAGCGTTTCTCTACATATTTTTGTTTGTGCTCATTAGGGTGATAAAAGCAGGACAGGCGGTTTCATTTTCCCCGTTAGTTGTGACTACCGTTCGTGCCATTCAGGTCAAACGCAACGTGGAAAGTAAGAAAATCTGACACCATCATTGATCTGCTCTCCTTGTACTCATGTCATCCCCGTACACTAGAGACAAAGAAATGTGGCTTAAAAATTGCAATTAACCAGCATTGGGGCAGGTGCCTCTCGTTGGCTATTTATTCTTTTCAAACTTCATGTCGTCCTGGAAGCAACACTCATTCATAACATTCATTCATCCTTCCAATAAAAAGCAAACAAACATTGCATGTACAGATTGCATGTGTCTGTCCATATTCACCTTCTTTATAAAGGAAGCGAGAAATTTGCGTTTAGTGCCTTATGGTTCCTCACAAAGTTTGCTCGAGTCTTGAATAAATCTACCCCCCTCCCCATTTTAAAAAGCATTAGCTTCCTTTCAAACATTCCTTAACCTTTAGTGTTTTGCAACTTGATGAAAAAGAAAAGGTCGATTTGTTCAGAAGGGATGCGTGTGTTCTATAATTGTTCCAATAGCTATGGAGTTTTGGCCTTCCTCTGGACTTTTGCTTTGCTTTTTAATTTCCACAGGAGCTGTCTCTGCACCCTCCCTTACACACACACACACACACACGGGTTGCCAGACTCAATAGAGGACAGGACTTCTGTGCCTTTAATTGCCCTGCTCTCATTTGAGCCTGGAAACCTTAAAGAGAAACCAGCAGACCCTTTGCTTGGAAATTAAACAAAGGGTCTGCTGGTTTCTCTTTAAGGTTTCCAGGCTCAAATGAGAGCAGGGCAATTAAAGGCACAGAAGTCCTGTCCTCTATTGAGTCTGGCAACCCTAACACACACACACACACACACACACACACACACACACACACACACACCACAATTTTCAAATCAAGCCCTACTCCAGATGCTTTCATTTAGGTTTACTTCTCAAGGGGTGGTAAATCTGTGACTGGGTTCTGTGCTCCAAGTGTCCCTGATAAATCACCGTTCCTTGCTTTTTAAATTTTCAATTTTTTGCCTTTTGGTGAATGTCTTGCTAAATTTGGAAACTGTGACCTGTCCTTTTTCAGGGTTTTGCTCCCTCCTTAGGGTTCTAAAGGGTAAATCTCTCAGTGGGGAACTGAAGCCCTGAAGCTCTTTAGCAGAGCATATGCTTTGCAGGCAGAAAGCCCCAGGGTCAACCAGGAGAGGGCCCTGCCTGAAATCCAGAAAGTCTGCTGCCAGTCAGGATAGGATTAGGATTCCAGTGCAGTGATGACCCTATCTTGAGTCACAAAAAGGTGTCCACCTCAGGCAACCGATGCTAGGGGTCAGGGAGGAACAACAAAAGGCTGGGGGATAGAGCTGAGTGGGCCATGTTGCCTGCTGCCACTGCTGAAATAGATGCAATAAATAAGAGCAGGCATCCCCAAACTGTGGCCCTTCAGATGTTTTGGCCTACAACTCCCATGATCCCTAGATAACAGGACCAGTGGTTGGGGAAGATGGGAATTGTAGGCCAAAACATCTGGAGGGCCGAAGTTTGGGGATGTCTGAATAAGAGATTAATACATTTTACCATCCACCATTTTTTCCAAGGAGCTCAAGGTGACATACATGGTTCTCCCCGCATCATTCAGTCCCCCCACAACAGCCCTATGAGGTAGGTTAGGCTGAGAGGCAGTGACTGGCCCAAGGTCACACCCAGTGAGCTTCATGGCCAAGTGGGGATTTGAACACTGGTCTCCTGGTCCCTGTCTAACACTCTAACCACTATACCACACTGCCTTAGTTGGTATTCCTTGAAATGGTTTGGGGGCACCACCTTCCTTTTGCCCCAAACAGAAGGTTGCATGTGGAAGGGCGTCACATTATTTTTCAAAGGTGATTGCAGAGAAGTCGTTGGGTTCTGGGCCACTCATGCAATATGTCACCCCTTAAAGTTCTGGGTAAAGTGGTAAGATAGGAGAGGACTGTAGCTCAGTGGCTGGACACCTGCTTTGCAGGCAGAAGGTCCCAGGTTCAATGTCCAGAAGCTTCTCCAGGGAGGGCTGGCAGAGACCCTTGCAAAAAGCAAGGGTCCAGTGTGTGAATGTAGGAGGGGTCAAGCACTCCTCTTTAGCTATGAGAGGTAGGTTACAAACACACCTCTGTGTTTGTCTGCAAAAATGTTGGTGGTGATGCTCCAGATGGCAAGTGGGGGCTGACGGGATTGGAGGTGCTTCCATTAAAAAACGGAAAGACCCAGCACTTGAAAAACTGTGTTCCCTCACATGAAGCTGCCCAGGCTCTGAGAGCTTAGGGGGAAGCTCTTTTCTTGATCCTGTTACCCTCACAGGCACACTTGGTAGGGATGCAGGAGAGAGCCTTCCCAGTGACTCCTCCCAGGCTTTGGGATTTCCTCCTTACAAAGAACAAACCCACTTTATTTAAAGATTTTCCATAACTTTGATACATCAGATTGATTATCACCATCTTCCCAATAAAAGACTGTCTTGTTCCAATAGGTTTTTGGAAACTGACTGTTTCTAAGGAAAGGGCTGGTACTGCAATGTTTTTACTGTAATGATCTACATGTTTTAATAGATCGTATCTGTGTGCAGGGCCTTTTTTCCCCCAGCCAGAACTCGTGAGAACTCAGTTCCGTCACCTCTCAGGTGGGTACCATTGCCATTATAAGAGAACAAGGGAGGCATTCATGGTGAGTTCTGTCACCTTGTGTGTATTATTATTATTATTATTATTATTATTATTATTATTATTATTATTATAAAAATTATTGCTTCCCCCATGTGCCCTATGTTTTTAGCTGTTTCTATTTTAGCTGTAAGCTGCCTTGAGTCCTTGTCAGGGAAAAAGCTGGCTGGTAATACTACTACTACTAATATCCATGCACTTATAAAACTGGATCTCAGGAAGAAGGGTTATGGTCTAGCCCAGGCATCCCCAAACTTTGGCCCTCCAGATGTTTTGGACTACAATTCCCATCATCCCTGACCACTGGTCCTCTTAGCTAGGGATCATGGGAGTTGAGGACTGCAGTTTGGGGATGCCTGATCTAGCCTTCTCTCTTCCACCATTTTTTCCTCTATATGGAGAGAATCTTAGGAGCAATCAATATGTCCGTCCCTGCCTGCAGTCTCGAATGGTGCAACCCAGACACAGGCTTATTGCCTTAGTGAGAACTAGGTCAAGAAAAGCTGGACTGGGTTTTTTGTTGTTGTTTTTGTTTTGTTTTAAATGCTTTCTGGATTGACATGCCTGCTATAGAAGCCCTTTATTAGATGGCTTTTTAAAAATGGTGACCGAATCAAAATGTTTTCTTTTTGTGAAGTTCGGGCACTGGGCAGGTCATTGAGTGCTCTCTTGGAATCAGGTTTATTTGCACCTGCCCCATTATGCAGAGATACTGAATTGAAGTAGCAAGGAGATGTTACTTTGCAAGTAGGATATATATATAGGATATATATATACTGTATAGATATACATTCATTTCCTTATGCACTCCAAACGAAAGCTTAACAAATAAGAACCACGATGATGCTAATAACATAATGGATCAGGGGCTTTGGGGATGGAAGGCATATACTGATTTCCATGCACAAAGATTAGCATCAAACAGAATTTTACAATTGCCTGTGTAAATTCTTTCCTGTAATGATAAGAATGCACCTCGGAGGTGTGGATTTTGATCCCAGATACAGATGTGGGTGCGCACACTTACACACACACACACACACACACACACACACACACCACTCTGCATCTCACACAAGGTGTCGTGGATACTTCTGGAAGACAAGCAGCTGCAATAAGAGAGATCAGAAAAGGAGACTTAAATTGATACAATTAATCCCTTGGAAATACAGCAAGACTATCTTTCCTTATTCTTGCACAGTTCAAACATCCAGAGAATATGCTTAATTAAAATTTGGCTATACATTTTTAAAAGATAACAAAAAAATAAAAAGAAATGGGCTAATTATATTGCTCTGCATTCTGCTAGGTATTTTTTTTTTAATAACATACTTTTCCGGCTTGGTCCAATCCCAAGAGATGCAGTTCCTCATTTATAAGAAGGTCCCTGGTGGGATTTTAAAAGGGGGCTATCTTATAAAAGGAAAATATATTTTGAAAGTGGTTCCTTGAAAGGATCAGTGGCATCCGGGATGTATCTGTGTCCAAAATGTGCATCTTCCAAACATGCAAATGTTTCTCCTCTAAGGATTTCCCATCTTGTCTTCAAATCGGCGAAGCAGGCTGCTGCCTTCAGCTCTTCCTCACAGTTCCCCAACTATCGTAAATAGACGGTTTTGAAAATTTGTTTTATTTAATGAACTGAAAGGTTGAGTCTTCTCCTTTGCGTATTAACTCCCCCTAATATATGATGGTACATATTAATGGTCGTTAACAAGCTAAATGCTCTTTTTCCACAGAAAGCCCACAGGAGAGAGAACGAGGGGGAAAATATCCCCTCATTTGAGATAATTTCACTGAATCGTTGCTGTGTTCTCCCCTCAGGGCAAGGTGAGACGTGTCCTGGAAATATGTTAGAGAGAGGAGAGAGGGCATCCAGGAGCTGAGAGCGAAGATGAGGCAGTCTTCAAAAACTGCTGGCCTGGGAAAATCCAGATTCTGAAGGGAAATCAGTTTGCAGTCCTATTGGTTTGGGGCCATCCCCAGAGAAGGCCTTCCTTCCTCCTTGCAGCATCTCAAAACCTTTCTCCCCTCCTCCTCCTCACTGTTGGGATTCTCCTCAGGTCCCTGTTGCCTTTAGAATGGAAGCAGAAGGTGAAAAAAAATGGCAGCACTGCTTGGAATCTTAGGCCCCATCTGCACTATACATGTCTCCTTCTTCTTCTTTGGTGATCCCTCGTAGCAGAGTACGATTGTGTTCCATAAACACGGTTTTAACAATTTGTCTGTAAGTGACTGTAGAGGCCAATTCTGGATCCACACGTCCTTCCACAGTGGGGACATTGGTTAAAGCACAATGAGCCCCCTTTAAACAGACATGGCTTCACCCAAAATATTCTGGGAGCTGTAGTTTGTCCAGTTGTTTGGAGGCCTTGTTTTCTCCTCCCAGAGTGATGACTCCCAGAGTCTCCTGGGATGAGGTATTGATGGTTAATCTATTCTGGGAACTGTTGCTCTGCGAGGGGAATTAGGGTCTTCTAACAACTCTCAGCACCCTGAACAAACTACCCTTAATAATCTACCTTTCCCAGCATTCTCTGAGGGAAGCCATAACTGTTTAAATCAGTGGTTTTCAACCAGTGTGCTGTGGCACTCTGGGGTGCCTTGAACGTGGTCAGGGGTGCTCTAGGGAGGGTGTTCAAAAATGGGTGAAGTGCTCTGCAGGCAAGGGGCGACATAACTGGGCTCCCGAACCCCACAGGGATGCCTCTGAAAGAATGTAGTTGGTTAGGGGAACCATGGACTCGAAAAGGTTGAAAACCTCTGGTTCAAAGTGTTCTCATAGTGGTTTAAATGGATGGTGCAGATGTGGCCTCAGATTACAGCAGCACACTCCTGCTTTTAAGTGGCTACAAAACCACAATTCCATGGTGTTAACCGAGCCTTAGAAACACACAACCAGAATTCTACCACCGTATTTTAATTTTTTTATTCAAAAAATAGTCAATGAAAGCCCTCCTTGCTCATTCACTGCCCCCAAAGACAACCAAATGTGAATCCTATTGACTTCTGGGACAATTAAAGGCAGAAGATCTAAATGTATGGGAATACAAACAAATGTCAATAAACTTTTAATGTACTATTCAACTTCCATAGCTGGTTTTTGTTATTGTTGTATTTTGCCTGAGTAAGACATCCTAAATTAGCCTCAGATTCTTCTTACGGGTAACATTTTGTGGCAACTTTGCAAATTATTTGCTTCCCTTCTTGTAACCATGTTGCCAGTTCTGTCAGGCATGTAGTATACAGTGAAGACGGCAATTGAAAAGTAAGCTGCCTTTAAAGAGATTTCCCTTTCCATAGTCCCTCAGAAACCAGTGAATAAATATCCCTTCCTTTATAGATTTAGACTCCACTCCTAAGAGCAGCTTGGCAGTTTGGTTTCACCCAGAAGAAAGGAATCACATCCTCGAGTGCAGCTGATAAGAGCAACAATTTACAAACGCAGGATCTGTTATGCAGAGAAAGCTTTATTGCCGTGACTCCCGCGCGTTACGTCCGCAGCACACAAGGGTTAATCGCTGGATCAGTTTGCAGCTGGTGGGTGCTCCCTGGGGAATCTTAGCAATAGACTCCTCCATGCAGACGGGGTCAGTTTTGCTATCTTCAGGTCAGCAGGTCACATGATAAAGGAGCTCTGAAACTTCAACTCCTAGGAGACACAAGTGCCAATCCCATTTTGTGGTCTGCTGCTGCAGGGCTCTCCTTGTGGTTTTCGGCTGACTCCATCAAAATGCATGCATAGCCCTGCGGCGTATAATTGGAAAAGAGGGATTTTCAGAGTTGCAGAACAGACTGGGGTTTTCTCTGCTAGCTCATAAGCAGTGAATGGTCCCTGGGAGGATTCCTTAAGCTTACCTGCACTCTGCTCTGTCTCCCTCCATCATTTTCTGCTTCCACCTTTTAATGGCCCTGTGATAAACTTTGAGTTGTAGACAATAGGAGAGCAGTTCTTTTGACCTAAAGTGAACGTAAGGACATAAGAAGAGTCCTGCCTGGAGCAGGCCAATGGCCCATCTAGCCCAGCATCTTGTTCTCACAGTGGCCAACCAGAGTCCTGTCGGAAACCTGCAAGAAGGACCGGAGCGCAAGAGGCATCTCCCCTCCTGTTGTTTCCAGCAACTGCTATTCAGAAGCATTGCTGCGTCCAACTGTAGAGGCAGAGGCTAACCACTGTGCTGGTAGTCATTGATCACCTCCTCCATGAATTTGTCTAATTCTTATTTTAAAGCCATCCAAGTTGGTACTGTCTCTTAGCTTGTGGGCAGCAACAACAGCAGCATGGTTCTCTCTCTCTCTCTCTCTCTCTCTCTCTCTCTCTCTCTCTCTCTCTCTCTCTCTCTCTCTCTCCCACTCTCCCACTCTCCCACTTTCCTACCCAGAGCTGGTCCATGACATTTTGCTGAATCGTACTTTTTCTATGGGCCGATGAATCTTTTTTAAGCACTGGCAATGGGACGGCACCCTCCAGCACACGCGAGAGCAGCATGCACAGCACCTGCAGTTCTCTCCTCCACCACCTCCCTCCCATTCCCTGCCTCCCATTCCCTGCTGCCCGAGGCAGCCTCATCACTCTGCCTAATGGCAGGGCAAGTCCTGGTCCTGCTTCAGCTGGAGGCTCACAACAAGAGTATACCTGAAGGAGCGTCTCCACCCCCATCGTTCTACCCAGACACTGAGGTCCAGCGCCGAGGGCCTTCTGGCGATTCCCTCGCTACGAGAAGCCAAGTTACAGGGAACCAGGCAGAGGGCCTTCTCGGTAGTGGCACCCACCCTGTGGAACGCCCTCCCACCAGAGGTCAAAGAGAACAACAATTACCAGACCTTTAGAAGGCATCTCAAGGCAGCCCTGTTTAGGGAAGCTTTTAAGGTTTGATGGATTTCTGTATTTTAATGTTGTGTTGGAACCCGCCCAGAGTAGCTGGGGGAACGTGGCCAGATGGGTGGGGTATAAATAACAACAACAACAACAACAACAACAACAACAACAATTTATTATTATTATTATTATTATTATTATTATTATTATTATTATTATTAAAAATTACAAAGGCACAAACTATTAAAAGAGGAAAAAGAAAACAAATAATATAAACCACCTTTAACAAGGAGCCCATTCTGAATCCCTGCCAAGTATACAACTGACTTTCTTTATAGTTCCATCTTTCACAGCTTCCTCTTTCTTATTTTGTATCATAGAATTATAGATATAGAAAGTCATCTGTTCCAACCCCCTGCAATGCAGGAATCACAGCTAAAGAATCCCTGGCAGCACACATTTGTCTTCTGCTTCCTCTTCACTCTGCCTTCATTTCTCCATGATCCTCAGGCTCAGGTTCCGGCTTCAGTTGGGCATATTGCCCTATGCTAGGCAGAACCCATATAAAAGCAAGGTGCTGGTGATTTTCTTTTGAAGCCTGGCTGGGGCCGGCCCTACTGTTAAGCAAAGTGAGCTGACTGCCTGGGGCTGCAGATTCTGGGGAGCAGGGAGTGGTGGTGAGTTTTTTTTTGTTATTATAACAGGACAGCCACATTTTGTGCAGGGGTTTAGTTCCAAGGGCTCTGCATCTACATGAAAGCATGTCTACTCCAAACTTCCCCCTTGGAACCACCCTATCCTTTTGAAGCCAACATGCAAGGTGGAAACAAGGAAGGTGGAAAGATTATGCATTTAACTGGCTGGGTTTCAACCAACGTATGGTTGAGATCGTTCGTGTTAGATGTGCATGATATACTTTCCATATTTTATTGTTTTCAATTTTTTTGTATTTTATCTGTGTTGTTTTAATTTCTGCAAGCCGCTTTGAGTCCTGGTCTGGGGAAAAGGTGGGATATAAATAAATGTAGCAGCAGCAACAATAATAATTGTTAAACAGGCTAGTTGCCATCACCACAACTGGTGGCTGTGAATTCTGCCCTCTGTTCCTTCTAAAGGAGTCAGCATATTTATTTGCTGTTATATTTATTTCACATTCACATCCTGCCATTCCTCTATCAGGGAGTCCAGGGTGAGAACACGTGGTGATCATCCATCCAGAAATTGGACAGATCCAGATCTGCTTTGCTTGACCAAGCTGGTGGCCCCACAGGACTTCAGACTGTGCATACCCTGAGATGAGTATTACATAATGGGAGTTAAGCAATCAGGATTCGATCCTATCAGTTTTTAAGATGGTATTTATCAGTGAGAGATTTTACTTTCTTGGGCTCCTTGGTCACTGCAGATGGTGACAGCAGCCATGAAATTAAAAGACGCCTGCTTCTTGGGAGAAAAGGAATGACAAACCTAGACAGCATCTTAAAAAGCAGAGACATCACCTTGCCGACAAAGGTCCATATAGTTAAAGCTATGGTTTTCCCAGTAGTGATGTATGGAAGTGAGAGCTGGACCATAAAGAAGGCTGATCGCCGAAGAATTGATGCTTTTGAATTATGGTGCTGGAGGAGACTCTTGAGAGTCCCATGGACTGCAAGAAGATCAAACCTATCCATTCTTAAGGAAATCAGCCCTGAGTGCTCACTGGAAGGACAGATCCTGAAGCTGAGGCTCCAATATTTGGCCACCTCATGAGAAGAGAAGACTCCCTGGAAAAGACCCTGATGTTGGGAAAGATGGAGGGCACAAGGAGAAGGGGACGACAGAGGACAAGATGGTTGGACAGTGTTCTCGAAGCTACGAACATGAGTCTGACCAAACTGCGGGAGGCAGTGGAAGACAGAAGTGCCTGGTGTCCTCTGGTCCTTGGGGTCACGAAGAGTCGGACAACTACTAAACAACAACACAACAACAACAATTTATCCAGTGGCACGACAAGAACATTTTTTAAAAACCCAGCCAACTCTTTAGTCTGCTAAGCATATGTTCCATCTTCATAGTGGCAAGCACCACCCATGAAACGCAAGTCATCGTCGGAGCAAACTGAATTGACAGTTCTGCTGGAATCAAAGCTCCCCAGATGTGAGTCTATGGGGCAGCTTTTCCTATTCATTTCATTGCAACCCATATTTCTGCTTTCATATGTGTGTGTCAAAAAATACTTTGAGTCACACATATATATAAATGATGGTGTGGCAGAAATATTCCTCTAGCCCAGGGTGGCTCATTTGAGGGGACAGGTTTTGTCCATTTCTCCTTTGCGTTGCTACCCTGCTGCAGGAATGGGGACCCCCTCCTCTCCCCCCGCCCATCTTCAAATCACTGGGGAGAGGGTAATTTAAGCTATACTTGATGTAACCTATACATCACTGTCTTCTGGACCAGCTTTAAAATTAAACTCTGATGTACAAAGTTAAACAAAAATGAGATAAAAATTGGCAGGGGTTGAAGAGGGTCAAAGTAGTCAAAACAGAAGGTGGACCATTCCTCCTTTTGATTTATGTTATTCCACGCGCCAGGAAAAATAAAATAAAATTATGAGTCTCACTGAGACTTTTTTCGCCGAAAATAATGCATTCCTAATTTGCTTTCTATAGACTAGCAGGCCTTTGATGTGGAAGATGAACAAATAAAATTATAAAGAAGAAGCAATGAGGTGGAGGTGGAGAGAGAATGGGGGGGTGGGGAGTGTATGAATTGTAGCAATTGTTAATAAATAGTTTAAAAATAGCATTTAAGCTTTAAATATAATTTAAATGCTGCTTTTTATTGCCCATCAACATTGACGCTGAGAAATTTGCTTGAATTCTTGGCAGCAGGTTTTCAAATATTAGCACTTAAATATTAGCACTTAAATGTGTGTTGAGGAGAATCATTATCTTCTAACTACATCAATATCACACAATATTAATAACTGTCTCTTTCATTGGAACTTCTCATTTTCTACATATTTTGGGCATTTCCTATTGTGAGATCCACAGTGATGCTGCAGGTCAATTGGAACAGGATGGTTCTCTTATTTGACTTAAGGTTTTCATATCCTTTGTCTGCTTCTTTGTTCCTTACCATCTCATCCTTCCTATTTACTTCAGTTCATATTTTCATATATGTTGCATGTTTAGCAGGGATAGGGAGCCTGATAACTACCAGATCTTGATGGACTACAACTCCCATCAGACCTTGGCAGCATGTACAATGGCCAGGGATGATGGGAGTTGTAGTCCCACAACATCTGGGGAGTCAAAAAGTTTACTCCCCCCCCAAAGAATCCTGAGAACTGTATTACCCCTCACAGAGCCAGATCTCCTCAGTATCGAACCTGGGAATATTATTTATTCCTGGATGCTGGCAGAAATAAATATTTCATGCCTTGCCTGTAATAAAACAAGGTTAAGTTAAATGGCATAGCAAGAGAGAGATTCTCACCAATGTGCTTTAAAGGAGGAATGCTCTAATTTCTATCACTTCGCTTTCATTATGCTGCAAAGCATTACAAGCCAAAGCTGTTTCCTGAATAAACCTTCCGATGGCAGGCTTCTTGAACAAGTTGACTGTTTCTAATGATCAACAGCTGCCTCTGTGGGTTTTTTCCTTCAGTCTAGTGATTCATGTCTTTTGCCCAGAAATGATCAGTGGAACAAATGTTTGCTTAGATATATTACAGAGGAACAACCGGGGGTGGGGGGTGGGGGGCAGGCAAGCAGGCAGGGAGGAATAGGAGACAGTTTAATGGAAGTGCGTCTTTCAGTTATCTGATAGTTTGACAATTAACCCAAACTAGTCATGGGAAGTAAATTGGAAAGCCCTCCCCCCCAAAAAATTAAAATAAAATAAAATAATGCTGCAGTTAACCCAGGAAAGTTCAGCTCCATCTGGGATTTCACTTCCTTCACAAGAGCTTCTAGTAGACACATACATTTTCTAAAGAATCTGTTCAAATCTTGCCCTCTATTAAGGGTTTTACATTAGACTTTTCACCGCCCCCTCTCCTCCCCTCCCCTTCTGAGTTGCCAGCTGGCCCCTGAATTTTAGAAAGGGTTTTCTTCAACTAGGGAAACTGGGTTCTGTCAAGAGACCTGCAACAAAAACATTCCAGCATGAGTGCTCCTTTTCAGGTGACTCCATTCCATTCATCATCTCCTCAACTTCCACATGACCCTGCCTATTCTCTTCCAAAAAGCCTGCTCAGAATGCCCTCATCTTCTGAGGTAGCTTTAGAACAGCGATTCCCAGAGTGGGTAGCATTGCCCCAGTAGGGTGGGTGAGGAGGTATTTCCTAAGAGGCAAGCGGGTAGCAGGAGGTGCCATAGGTGTAAATGACTCTCAGGCTTTGAAAATCTGCTATCACTGGATCAAGTCCATCGGCTCTGTTGAATTTATTCCACTGAATAGTTTTAATTCCACTCAATAGTTTGAATAAACGTGCAACTGTTTTGAATTTCATTGTGTTGCTATCTTCCTTCGTGGAGCAAGCATGCAAATCACAATTCTGAATAAAAGGTAAAGGTAAAGGGACCCCTGACTATTAGGTCCAGTCGTGACCGACTCTGGGGTTGCGCGCTCATCTCGCATTATTGGCCGAGGGAGCCGGCGTATAGCTTCCAGGTCATGTGGCCAGCATGACAAAGCCGCTTCTGGCAAACCAGAATCGTAGAGTAGGGGGGTACTGGGGATGAGTTTATAGAACCAAGGGGGCAGGAAAATTAGAAAAAAATTATGTTGCTGAGGTAGCTATTAACTGTAAAGGAGATGAATTTATCTGACCCCATCCATACCAAGATGCACCTTTCTCACCAAAGTTGTACACAATTATCAATTGTATTGTTTAATACAGTGGTACCTTGACATCCGACATCCTGTGCAGAAGCGATGCATACAGTCCCGCACATGCGCAGAAGCGCAAAATCGCACTTCGCGCATGCGCAAAACGGGCGCTTCGACAACCGAAGACTTTGACTTACAAAGAGCACCGCGGAACGGATCGCCTTCGTAAGTCGAGGCACCACTGTATTTCTTTTAATATATCAGTGGCCACATGAAGATTTTAGTTTATAAATTTTATTATTTAATGTTTTAATTGCTATATTAAAGTGTTTCCATAGCTTTGTGCTGATTAGGTTATGTTTTGATAATGTAAATGTTCTAAGTTTCGTACCAAATTTGTATATATTTTACTGAATGACATTGTATACCGTGTTTCTCATATTATAAGACATGTCTTATATTTATTTTTTCCTCAAAAAAACACACTATGGCTTATTTTCAAGGGATGTCTTATTTTTTTCCTCCTCCTGCCGTGGCCGGCATTGCTGCTGCGCCTATCACTATGTCTTATTTTCGGGGTATGGCTTATATTCCTTGAATGCTTAAAAATCCTGCTATGGCTTATGTGACAGCTTATTTTATGGGTATGTCTTAAAATATGAGAAACAGGGTACGTTGCAGCAGCCTTTGGCTATAAGCGATAAACTTGATACCAAGGGGCAGTGGCCTGAAAAAAAAGCAGGAACCATTGCTAAGGGGAGGGCGCAGCACATGCTTTGTGTGCAGAGGTCTCGGGTTCAGTTCCTGACATCTCCAGTTGAAAGGACCAGGTAGCAAGTGAGGGAATGAATGGTATTGGACTACAGATCCCAACACCACAGAGTATTGGCTGGGGGACTGATGGAAGCTGCAGTTCCAGAACACATGGAGCCTTGTAGCATCCATATCCCTGAGACGAGATTGAGTTCTCCTTGCAACTCTGAGGATTTTAGTGCTTCATTGATGCTCTGATTTTACATACCCACTCCAGGGCATGCACATGAAGACCTGTGCATCAGGGACACTGCTAATTTACACAATATTGATGACATTTAGATACTGCCTTTCCTGCCTCTTCTGGGATCAGCAGTGCCTATGGAAGGGCTCTCCTAACTAGGCACCGAACAGCTCCAGAATGCATAGCTTCAGTGGGGTCACTGCATCATTGACCTTCATCAGGCAAAGCATCATAAACCAACCAAGCAACCGCCACCCAGTAATGCTTCAATCCTGCAGCCTTGCTCTCGGTTTTCAAGCGTCTCGGAAGTTGAACTTTTTGAAACCTGAACGCCAAAAACCCGGAAGTAACTGCTTCCATTTTTGAATGCACATCGGAAGTCAAACAGCTTCCGAAATGTGTTTTTACATTTTCCCCATTGAAATTGCCAACAGCCCTTTGCGCCTTGGTTGTCAAATGTTTTGGAAGTTGAATGGTCTTCTCAGGCTGAGGCAAACTCTGCCCTCCAGATGTTTTGGGACTACAATTCCCATCATCCCTGACCACTGGTCCTGTTAGCTAGGGATCATGGGAGTTGTAGTCCTAAAACATCTGGAGGGCCGAGTTTGCCTATGCCTGGTCTTCCGGAACGGATTACTTTCGGCAACCGAGGTTCCACCCGAATGCCATCAAGAGATCAGTGAAAGGCATACGGGATCCAAATCCATTAAGATCATTGCTGGAGACTCTGCTCTAGGTGATCCAACTTTTGGAAATTAAGCAAATGGCAATTAAGGACAGGACCTTCTCTGTAGCATCACTCCATTTATGGAATACTCTGCATTTTTTTATCATTTAGACAGCAAAATAAAAGAGTTTTATTTATTTAGGCTTTTAGGGAACAGGTGTGATGGTTAATTTTTTTCTCCTTTCTCTCCTTTCTTTGGAGTCCTATGTTTGGGACCTTTATTAGGGTCCAGAGATTTTATACTTATGGGAGTGGTAGAAGGTTGATGGAGGACTCTGGGTGAGAGGCAGGGAAATGTTGGCCTCCCAGGTTGAGAAGCTGCGAGGAGAAAGGAAAGATCCCAGGTAGGTGTTGAGGGTGAAAAACACTGGTTTGCATTGGGAAGCATCCGTACAAATACAGGAGTTCCTATTATACATGAAGGTGTCAACATTCCTTAGAACATTCCATCAAAAGATACATTGCAAACAGTCCTACAAGTGTGTGTGTGTGTGTGTGTGTGTGTGTGTGTGTATAGTTATCGTAGTTCTGCTCCAGGAAAGCACATGCCCATCAACTTCCAAGACACATTTGTAAACTCTTCACTGCTTCCATGCACACAAGGTACCATTTTACCCATCTTTGTATTCCAGGTGAATCCAGACTAGTCTACCAACCTCTAAGGGAGTCTGTTTCATATAATTATCAGTATTCAAAGAATGATTGTAGGTGTTGTGGCTTAACAGCAGGTGAATAGCACTTATCTGAATATTAAATAAAGTGCAACCAGCTTTCAGAGTTTCACCCTCCTGGAAAAAAACACATGCTATCAAAGTCATTAGTACAGAAGACCAAGGCGGTAACTATAGTGACACCCTAAGTTTTTTTTTTAACAGAGGCATATTTTTACACTCAAATTCCTCACTGTTACGGATAATTTGGCTTGAACATAGATCTATACATTAACAGGATAAGCAGCCCTAATATACATGATTTGTAAATATTCTCTTCCCCCCCCTCTCTCACACACACACACGAATTCCAAGCTGAATGGGTGCTCATACCTGGAATTTCAAATTCATTTGTTTTTTCAGGTTCATTTGATTTATATATTGCATTGATATCTACCCCACATTTCCTCCAAGGATCTCAAAGTGGTATACATAGTTTTCCTCCTTCCAGTGTGGTGTAGTGGTTAAGAGCGGAAGACTTGTAATCTGGGGAACCGGGTTCGCTTCCCCGCTCCTCCACGGGTGACCTTGGGCTAGTCACACTTCTCTGAAGTCTCTCAGCCCCACTCACCTCACAGAGTGTTTGTTGTGGGGGAGGAAGGGAAAGGGGGGGATGGGAAAGGGAAAGGAGAATGTGAGCCGCTTTGAGACTCCTTCGGGTAGTGATAAAGCGGGATATTGAATCCAAACTCCTCCTCCTCCTCCTCCTCCTCCTCCTCCTCCTCCTCCTCCTCCTCCTCCTCCTCCTCCTCCTCCTCCTCCTCTCCTTCTCTTTCTCCTTCTCCTTCTCCTTCTCCTTCCAATTTAATCCACCCAACAACCCTGTGAGGTAGGTTAGGCTGAGAGGCAGTTTCTGACCCAGGGTCACCAAGTGGGGACTTCAACCTTGGGATCTCCCAGGTCCTAGTCTAGCACTCTAACCATTGCATCACACTGGTTGCAGATTTATTGTAGAGTGACACTGGGTGGATCTGGGTTGGATTTTAAACGCTAAGATACAGTGGTACCTCGGTTTTCGAACATAATCCATTCCAGAAGACTGTTCGAGTTCTGAAACATTCAAAAACTGAAAACTCAATAGCCGACAGCTAGGCCTAAGGATCTTACACTCAGCTGAAGCCGTGTGGCATGTTTGACTTCCAAGGCTTGATCGAAAACCGAAACTTATACTTCTGGGTTTACAGGTTTCGAAAACAGAAATATTTGTCAATGGATATGTTCGAAAACCGAGGTACCACTGTATTTAGATCTGAGTGGCAAAACTCAACATGTTGATAAAAGACCCCACACATGACCTAAAGGTGTGATCCTGTAAAGCTGATTATCCATCAAGAAGTCATGGCACATCACTGATCTGAATTTCCACTTGACCCAAAAGATAAGCACGGTGAGTCAAAATGTGTAGGTACTGGTACTGTATAAGCAGCACCACAAAGAAAATAAAACGGGGCAGTTGACCCAAAATGGGAGCTCAGAGAACAGGTGCTCTCACAGGCTTGCCGTCACCCATCACATGATGGATCTGCAATTTGAGCTGAAAGAAGGTATGAACGTGAGAAAGTATGTGGGCCTTTTTCAATAAGGAGTACAGCTTTGAATATGGTTTCTGTAGAGAATGGGGCTTCTGGTGTCATTTATTCATAGATACCCAGAAAGAGGGCTCTGGTAGGTCCTTCATGGAGCTATACTCTACTGGAAGCATGGATGGTACCCAAAGTTATCCTTGCCAAATGATGAGAGTCAGTCTTGGTTGTTCAATTAGAAGCGGCAACCCCAAGAGGTCATAAATGTATTTTTTCTTACTATACAGTACTTGCATTCATAATAACTGTTGTTGTTGTTGTTGTTGTTGTTGTTGTTGTTGTTGTTGTTGTCTTCGTCATCCCACTTTTTTCCTGACAGGAACCCAAGGTGGCTTACAGATAAAATAGAAATGCAAAAAATAGGGGGAAACCCCATCATATCTATAGCTATGTTATAAAAGGTAGCTGTGTTGGTCTGATGTAGTCGAAACAAAATAAAGCAATTCCTTCCAGCAGCACCTTAGAGACCAACTAAGGTATCTGAAGAAGTGTGCATGCACACAAAAGCTCATACCAATGACAAACTTAGCTGCTGGAAGGAATTTTTTTTATTATGTTATAAAAGATTGCATAGATTTTATGCATTGACATTCATGCCCTCTGTCGTGTACAGCCCTGTGGTCCTTTGACGAAGGGCAGTGATATACTTCAAATACTGTACACACAAACAAAAAAAAGATGAAGTCGTGATGCCTATGTTCTCCCTCCACTGTTGGAGGTAGGATAAGGCGTGGACCCTCAAAGCCCCACTGACCCCAATTCATTGCCTATTGCTTCCCCAACAGCAAAAACAGCAACAAACCAGTGCTTTGGAGGTTAGAAAGTTGGACTTGCATTGGGTAGCCCAACCCCGGAATCTCATCTCACAATGAGCTCCCCTCATAGTCTCTGGCTAATCACATGTGCTCAGCCTAACGTACCTCACAAGGTTGTTGTGTCAGTGAGGTGTGTGTGGGGGGGGGGGTTGTCACTCTAGCCCAGGGGTAGTCAACCTGGTCCCTACCGCCCACTAGTAGGCGTTTCAGGATTCCAGGTGGGCGGTAGGGGGTTCTACGGCACATGTTACTGCAGCACTGGTGGGTGGTGATGAAATTTTACCATTAAGAAAGATGCATTAGTGGGCAGTAGGTATAAAAAGGTTGACTACCCCTGCTCTAACCTGTGCCACCCCCTTGAGCCTTTGTAGGAAAGGCAGGGATATTGTAAATTCATAAAGTAAACAAAGTTGTTCTCCCTTCCTCTGAGTCAAACAACCTCAGCTTCTGTCTTTGCTCAGATGTTTCATTTTCCAGGGCCCTCTTTTGTTTTTATGCCTCTTTGAAGTGGTTTGGCCACTTCCATGCTGAAACTTTCTTTAGAAAACTTCTCATAGAAGTTTGAGGCCCAAATAATTACTTTTGGAACGAGCAACTGGTCAACCCCCTTCCCCTCCCTCCTTTCCCGGAAACTCTGAAAGGGATCCTGGATTAAAACAAAAAACCACACAGGTTGATGGAGATGTCTGGTTTTACAAATGCGTAGCTCCTTTGAAAAACTCTGCTAGCTTAATTATTAATGGGATTTGTGCACACAAACATTTCTGTGTTTATTTAAATTGCATTTACCAAGTTTTTACATCATATATAATGTGCACAGGAACATCAGAAGAGCCTGCTGGATCAGGCCAATGGCCCATCTAGTCCAGCATCCTGTTCTCACAGCAGCCAACCAGGTGCCTGTGGGAAACCGGTGAGCAGGGCCTCCCCTCCTGTGGCTCCCAGGTATTCATAAGCATAAGTGTTTACTTCCGGGTTCCTCCAGTCGCGCATGCGCAGAAGCGTTCTGCACGCTTCGCCTGTGTGCAGAAGCGCTCTATCGGCGCTTTGCGCATGTGCTAAAGCATCACTTGGGTTGAGTACTTTTCAGGGTGCAAATGGCACCCCGGAACGGATTGGGTACTCAACCCGAGGTACCGCTGAATGTGGTGTGAAGAATTATGAGTGTAAATCTTTTTCTTTATTTTTGGCATTTTTATTTGCAAGCAAGCCTCATGGAGCTCAGAGGAGTTGACTTCTGAATCGTCATGCTTAGGTCTGCACAAATTCAGGCTTAGGGATGCAATTTTGATCAGCTGCCAAATTCCCTAAAGTGAAATTTGATGTGAATTGAGCGATGGGACAGAGTGAGGTCCTGCATGCAGGCTTCCCATGGGGGGGTGGTGGCATCTAGTTGGCCATTGTGAGTACAGAGTGCTGGACTATGTGGGGCACTGGCCTCTCTGAGCAGGACTCTTTCTCATAGCTGCCAAGTTTTCCCTTTTCTCGCGAGGAAGCCTATTCAGCATAAGGGAAAATCCCTTTAAAAAAGGGATAACTTGGCAGCTATGCTCTTTCTATGCTTCTATGAGCTCCTAAGTTAGAAACACCTGCAGGCCCTGGGGGCGGGGGGGAATGAAAACATCTATATAGCCAAGGAGGGTTTTCCAGGAGAATGTATCCAGATTTGTGTTTTGATGGGGGAAAACATGGTCTGAAAAATCAGATCTGAAATAGCCAACTTCAGAGGGCTTTTCGTGCAATATCTCAAGACGCAATTAAAAAGAGAAAAGAACCCAGTGCATTGCTATTAATTGTGTGTACACCACTTTAGCTAACATTCTGCATACACAGTTTTACTGAGCCCATTTTATTTTGATGTTCAAAGCAGTTCTCTCTCTCTCTCTCTCTCTCTCTCTCTCTCTCTATATATATATATATATATATATATAATGAAAATAAGCACTTGTCAAAAATGATGATCTCCACTGGAAAATAAATGTTTACTAAAGACTTCTTTCTGTGTTATCTTACAGCATTAATAATATTTTCTTTCTCCAAAGTTTGCTTGCATCCTTCAAAGAGATTGATTTTGCTGGGAAGAACAAACATATGCAAATTTTAAGTTGACTGCTGCTAAGCTCCCTCCTCACCCCCTCCCTTTCCCCACCACAAAGAAATGCATCAGATAATTCCACATCGTTGAGTCTCCTGTAGGCATGTATTTATATCTATTCATCCCTCCTCCATGCCCAGTAATCATGTGCCATGCAGGTGTGGTCCATCTGGGGCTGATGGCCTGATTGAGTTTACTTATATGCTACTTTTCCACAATGAGGTGTGCCCAAACTGGCTTACAGCAAACATTCAAAATATTCAAAAGTACGGAGCATTGGGAATACAAATATATAAACTACCGAACGCATCAGCAAATTCGCACATGACAAAAATGGGGAAACAAACAAACAAACAAAGGCTTAAGTACATAAATACAGAGCAAAACAAGGGTTAATTTCCAATAAAGTTTCTGGTACTGGTCTTGCTGCCCTCCAGGGAGCTAGGTTTAAATACAGTTCAGAGGGGAAGGTTAGGTGACACACAGCTGGCTCCCAAATCTCTCCTCCAGAGGAGGCTGCCAGCAGCAAAATACAAATGTTGGGAAGGGCAGTGATAGTAAGTCTCTTCCACAGACTCCTGAAAGTACCAACTGCTGGTCCAGGCCTTATTGCACTTCAAAACACCACAGCAGCTTGGCTGGTTAACCCTGGGATACTCTTATATTGGATTACGCAGGAGACTGCCTTCTGCTTAGTTAGACCATAGGTGCATCTAGACCAGTGTTGTCGACACTGACTGGCAGCAGCTCTCCATGTTTTAAGACTGAAGTCTCTCCCAAGTCTCTCCCAAGAGATGCCATTGGGGGTTGAACTTGGGATGCTCTTATCACTGAGCTATGGCCTTTCCCCCATCCTTGTATCAGATAATCAAGCCATACCTCTCAATAGATGGCCAGCTAAAGTTTCTGAACTGGCTTCAGAGCAGACTCCAAGTAGGGTGCATTGCAGTAGTCCTGCCTAACAGTCACCAAGGCACAAATTGTGGCCAATTAGCCACAACAAAATTCTTGCTAATCATAAGCGGCTTATTTCCAATCAACTAAGCATATGAATGTGGTTGTGAGTCACTTATGGACCTCAGTCCAAACCAGCTAACTTACAGTCAACTTAGAAGATGCCTGTGGCCCTCCAGATGCTGTGGACTACAACTCCCCATCCCTGACCACTGGCTGGGGCTGATGGGAGTTGGAGTCCAACAACATCTATGTGCAGAACAGGTGAGGTCAAAGAGATAAACAATTAGACGACTTTCTGTAGACATCTGAAGGCAGCCCTGTATCAGAAAGCTTTTAAAGTTTGATGCTTCGTTGTGTTCTTTTATATTCTGTTGGAAGCTGCCCAGAGTGGCTGTGGCAACTCAGTCCAATGGGCGGGGTGGAAGTACAATTATTATTATTATTATTATTATTATTATTATTATTATTATTTGTGTGTGTGTTAGGAGAAATTCACACTAAAATGCTGGTGAGGACCTTAAAAATAAAAATAAACGTGGAGAATTTAATTAAGGAAGGAAAAATGAGAAACTGAGAGAAGGCAAAATTGTCAAGGATTCTCATCCTTTCCCTGGAGGTTTTTGAGCAGAGGCTGGATGGACCATCTGATAGGGACGGAGTCATTGCCGTTTCCACTGCTGATCCTGGATGGATGATGGCGTTAGGCTAGATGCCTTCTCAGATCCATCCCAACTCTAAACATCTAAGATTCTAGGATATTTTGCTATGGGCCATTAGTGAGTGTATGAATTGAAGCAGCCATCTTTTAATTTTATATCCCATGGCTGGGAACCAAAGCATGACACAACTACCGGTAGGCCTGCGTGCTTAAGGGGGAGGAGGCAGGGTTGGTATTGCTTTTGCAAACAGATTCCTCCCCGCTCCCATAACCACATGTCAACTCTATTTTTTTAAACTATGCTTTAACCCTGATAGTACTGATATGCCCTAGTGGCCCAATTGCTTAAAGAAAAGAAAAGAAAAATTGCCAAATGCTTGGGTGCCACTAAAACATTTCTGTGGATTCTGGCTCAGATTTACCCAAGCCCTGCTCAATGGATATATTAGCATTTTGGCGTAAGCTAGAGCTACGATCTGCCAGCCCAACGTAAGGATTTAGTATAATTTCCCTGTATGAGCACAATGAAAATTAGTTGACTCTGCTAAGGTATAACTCTGCAAATTTATCTCCGGCAGCTCCTGTAACATGATGCATTTATTTATTTATTGTATTTACTTAAGTCTATTCTAGCCTGCCTTTTCCACCCTTTGCCGTTAAGATCGTGAAAGACGAACATTTCAAACAGAATCTAACGTGCAACTGATGCAATAATAATAAACGACTTCTTCCAGCAGTGAACTTGGGTGGATCGTGCCAACAGGAAGGCTGGCAACCATGGGGGGAGCTGGAAAAGAAGGGGAAGGTATAGAACTGCTTCTATACCTCCCCCTTGGGATAAATATATTAAATAAACAAGTAAGCATGGGGAATGCCTGTTGGTTGTAACTGGCCTGCATTGTGGCCTGTATGCATGGCTTTGGGCTGATAAGGGGTGAAAGGGATCAGACTTCCTATGGAATCCTGCCCAGATCCGTTCTACAGCCTGCAGCTGTGTTCAGGAGGCAAGAGGAGTGGGTGGGAAGGTTCTGTGGCTTCCAAGTTGCGAGAAAGATATTTGGAGCTGGATGAGCTATCACTATCTGCTCCCTTTTCGCAAAAAGCAGAACTTTGCAACGTATCTTTTAATTACTTTTATCTGAAGCCTCTACGTATCCCACTGAGATAAGTATCGTCAAACAGCTGAAGTTTCATTGATTAAAAAAAAAGACCCCAGTTGATTAACTAGATGAACTAGCCAATTAGCACGTCAATTAATTAACCAATTAAAATTATTACAGCCATCTCAGCAATAATATCATGAGGGTATTTAATTAAAATAGCAGCTTCCCTTGAGCGAATAGCGCAGGCAAATTGTTTATTTTGGGGAGGGGGGAATCATCTGAAATACACAGCCCAAATCAAGGATGCACATATATGATTGAAAGCAGTGTGCCTCAGTCATTCCACAACATTATCCATGGAGGCATCTGCTCAGAACCCAATTTTAATGTCTACATGTTAAAATCTCCACTAAAGCCTCCAGCTCCTGAAGTCACCAAGAAGTATCAGTGGAGGTTTTTGGCTTGGTGTGGCCATCCATTAGTATAGAAAATCATCTGTTTGGAAAACATCTAGTTTTCCATTTTTAGGGCATTCCTGGACCACCCAGTCAAAATCCCCAGTGAGTCTTGATGACAGTTATCCCTGTGCTATTGCTAAATCATATTGACTGTTCGGCTGATAGAGATTCATGCACTTAGTGAGTCTCTCTTATTCCATGTTATTAAAATTGATTGTGGCTTTTATTTTGTTTTTTTGTTTGGACATGATGGCTGAGGACTGGAGACCCATGCGCTCAGCATGCCACACCCCACCCCAACATTCCTTATGAGAGAGCTGTCTCCTTGGAGTGCCGTGGTGTGAATGTCAGTCAGATGGCCTGTATTTTATTAACTAAAACAGGGTCACAAGTCAAATACACGCTCAGGGTCAGTGAACAAATACAAAAGGGATTAGAGGAACAAAAGGATGTGACCAGAGGGAGAACATCCCACTGGGGGTTAATCTAGCAGGAATATATTAAAGCATGTAAACTATTATTTCCTTTGTGGTGCCTTATATGAGACCTCATTTGTCTATCACTCGCTGATTTGAGTGGATGGATCCTCTCTCAGACAAGGCGTTGCAATGATCCATTTGCTCATCATACTACCAAAGGATTGATGTTGTCACAGATACAACAATGTATCTGCAATACCTCAACTGACCCAGACCCTGTGATCATCATCTGAAACCCTTCTTTGTGTGCCTCCTCCATGAGAGGTCTGGAGGGTAGCTACACAAGAACGTGCCTTTTCTGTGGAGGGGTGGCTCCCCATTTGTGGAATGCTCTCCCCAGGGTGACTCACCTGGTGCCTTCATTAATTATCTTTAGGTGGCAGGCAAAAACATCCCTCTTCTTCCAGGACTTTGGCTAATTAAATGACCTGTGGGGGGGGAGGGGGGTACTGTTTTTGTTTGCTACTACGGTATACATTTTTTGTGTTTATATATTGTAAACGGCCCTGTGATACCTGAATGAAGGGCGGTATAGAAATTTAATTAATTAATAATAATAATAGCAACAACAATGTTCATGTGAACCGACAAGTTCATGTGATGAGCTGTTCAAAGGGGTTCTAGTTCTCCTGGCTTGATGGGGGCAAGCGGGAGTGGGGGTGGGAATTGGCACAGCAACATCCATAACAGAGGATCAGAGAATAAAAACATGGGGGGCTGAGCAGTCTCTGACCCTAGATCTTGGCTGTGACAAAAACTTGGTGCTTCATTTTGCAACAAAATAATACCGGGGTTTAGCGTTTGCTGCCTGATTTGAAGAGCATGGTGACACATTCCAGATACAGAAGATGAGCAGGTCGGTGTTTGAATCTGACTTTAACACTAGTGATGGTGTTGACAGGCTAACTTTGGGGGACCCTGGGCTGGCCACACAACATGTACAACTGTCTTGGCCAACATCTGGTGGCCACTCCTTGCCGAAGAAGAAGAAGAAGAGGAGGAGGAGGAGGAGGAGGAGGAGGAGGAGGAGGAGGAGGAGGAGGAGGAGGAGGAGTTTGGATTTGATATCCCGCTTTATCACTACCCGAAGGAAGAAGAAGAAGAAGAGTTTGGATTTGATATCCCGCTTTATCACTACCCGAAGGAGTCTCAAAGCGGCTAACAATCTCCTTTTCCCCTCCTCCCCCACAACAAACACTCTGTGAGGTGAGTGGGGCTGAGAGACTTCAAAGAAGTGTGACGAGCCCAAGGTCACCCAGCAGCTGCATGTGGAGGAGCGGAGACGCTAACCTGGTTCTCCAGATTACGAGTCTACCGCTCTTAACCACTACACCACACTGGCTCCCAGTGGAGTCTCAAGGCGGCTCAAGGAGTCTCAAGGCGGCTAACATTCTCCTTTCCCTTCCTCCCCCACAACAAATACTTTGTAAGGTGAGTGTTTTAGATTTTTAGAAGACATCCGAAGGCAGCCCTGTTTAGGGAGGCTTTTAATGTTTAATAGATTATTTTATTTTTCTGTTGGAAGCCGCCCTGAGTGGCTGGGGAAACCCAGCCAGATAAGCGGGGTATAAATATTATTATTATTATTATTATTATTATTATTATTATTATTATTATAGCCCAAGGTCACCCAGCAGCTGCATGTGGAGGAGTGGGGAATCGAACCCGGTTCCTCAGATTATGAGTCTACTGCTCTTAACCACTACACCACTCTGGCTCTCTTAGGTCCAGGGTACTCTAGGGATTGCCTGAGCCCTTATGTCCCAGCTCGGTCACTGGGATTATCTGCAAGGGAATTCTTTATTTTCCCCATCCCCTGCCTCCCTAGATTGGTAAGACTCATTTGACATCAACACAGACCTGAACCTTTAGTGTCATCAGCCCAGCCCTGTGGAATGCTCTTCCAAGAAAAATCCATTTTAAGCTTTCAATGCTTGCTGAAAACTTCCCTATGCTGCCAAGTTTATGCAGACAATTAAGGAAACATCTGCTATAATAGCTGATGATCTGTGATTTTAATTTCCATGTGGTTTTTATTGGGTGTGGGTGTGGGAATACACACACACACACCTGTATATTTATGTTGTTGTTGTTTTAAATTAATTGCTGTATACATGTGTTTGTATGAATACAAAAAAAACAAACCCTAAATCTGCAGACTGAGGCATTAACCCCAAATAAAACCTCTTTGGACCTCCCCAAGTTTAACTGAGCCCACCTCCACAAATGGAAGCGATAAGTATTTTAAGTTGAGTGTATATGTAGGGAATGGAAGATTGCAAAATGTATTCTCTGTGACTGAAAGAAGGTGATCCAGAATAAACTTAAATTATATTGCCATCAGTGTGCATAGTGATTTATAGAGTAACATGAGCAGCAGAAGAAAAAAGGAAGGAAGGAAAGGACCCTGACCTGGGGAGTTAACAAATCTAAATGTCAACACTGGGGGAAACAACAGAGTAAATGATGGGAGGTGGAACAGAATAAATATACACAGATGCAGTTAGGCAGAATCAGACTTTATTTAAGACCTTTGCTTTCACTGATGTGAGAAAACTCTTGATTGGGATGTACCAGTTTCTGGCAGGTCCAATGCAACACGTTGATCCAACTGGGCCTTTGTCCTGTTCTACAATTTCCCCTGAAACAACCCGCCCCTCTGTCCCTATAACCAGGACAGCCACCTTATCAGCTGAGATTTCCACCAGCTGTGACCCCCTAATTCCTGGAAAACACCCACTGCTATCCCACTCTAGGATTGCTGGGCTCTAGACCAGAGGGTACCCAAACTACGGCCCATGGGTCAGATGCGGCCCAATTGGCCTCCCAATCTGGCCCGTGACGACCCCTGCCGCCTGCTGCCGCTGCCCGCTCTTACAGCGCACAGCGCGGCGGCGCACTTCCAGATAGGAAAAAAGCACCAAAAATTGTTTGTGCGCATGCGTATGGGCCTCTCCCAACCCAGAAGAGGTCATTTCCGGTGCACTTCCGGGTCAGAGGGAGGCCCATACGCATGCGCACAAACAATTTTTGGCGATTTTTCCGACCTGGAAGCGCGCCACCGCGCCAGTAAGTGTGTGTGCGCATGCGCACGGGCGCGCACTCCCCTGCCCTCCGGCCCGCCGCGTGATCGGCGCGGCAGGCACCGGCCCAAAGCCGGGTAAGTCTGGGGACCCCTGCTCTAGACCATGCACCATGAGTCATCAAGGCAGTTTACAACCTATAATCAGCAGTATGTTGATTCGAGTGGCAGCGGTGGTGTAGTGGTTAGAGTGCCAGACTAAAACCTAGGAGAGACCAGGGTTCAAATACGCCTGCCCTGCCCTGAAATGAAGTTCACTGGGTGATCTTGCACCAGTCACTTAGGGCACATCCACACTTATCTTTTGCCCCACACTTTTGAGGCGCAGGCCCATGCTTTAACAGGGGTCAACAAACAAACCCCTGTGTTGCAAAATACGACTCAGCAATATTGAAAGCAACATGATGGCAAGAAACAATTACAGTATAGAAAACATTATGGAATAATGCAAAACATCAAAACTATCAAACTGAAGTCTCTGAAAGTCCTTGAATAAGTCACGGTGCCAGACTTTACCGGCGGAGATCAAGCTTCATAATCGCATGAGCACTGTTCCAGAGTATTTTTCATTCTCGTGTATATTATATCAATTCGAATAAAGATTGGTTAATGAAGAAATTACACATCTTTCTACTTATGAGTGTTTGTTGAACTAATTGGCTGATGAAGAACTGAACGAAACAGTAGTTGCTATCCAGAAACACTGTTCAGCCGAGTTCAGAGTTGGACATCAGAATTGGACATTTGCAGATTATACAAAGCTTTACAAGCTTGATCTCCTCCGGGTAAACTCTGGCACCGTGACTTATTCAAGGACTTTCAGAGACTTCAGTTTGATAGTTGTGATGTTTTGTTAAAGCAGGGGTCAGCAAACTTTTTCAGCAGGGAGCCAGTCCACTGTCCCTCAGACCTTGGGGGGGGGGGCGGATTATATTTTGAAGAAGAGAAAATGAACGAATTCCTATGCCCCACAAATAACCCAGAGATGCATTTTAAATAAAAACACACATTCTCCTCATGTAAAAACACCAGGCAGGCCCCACAAATAACCCAGAGGTGCATTTTAAATAAAAGCACACATTCTACTCATGTAAAAACGCATTTCTTCTTTGGTTGCTGGAAACCACAGGAAGGCAGAGTGCTGCTCGTGCACTCAGGTCCTGCTTGATGATTTCCCACAGGCATCATTGAGAGTAGGACAGAGGTCGGCAACCTCCGGATATGGCCCACGGGCTGCCCGTGAACCGAGTCGCCCGCTCAGTGAGTCCCCCATGCACTGCACTAAACTGGCACAGTGTGTTGCGAGGACTTGCCGAGCGGCGCCAGAAATGGCTGTGCAGATTGCCGAAAATCGCGTCTGCGCATGCCCAGACGCCGAAAATCACTTCCGCGCAGGTGCGATTTCCAGCGTCTGTGCAGCCGCAGAAGCGATTTCCGGTGCTGTGGACATGCGTAGACGCCATTTCTAGCAGTGTGCTGTGCCCGTCCGGCCCACGGACGACGTCCGTGGGAACGATACGGCCCATGGCTGGATAACCTTGCCGACACCTGGAGTAGGATGAGCCATTGGCCTGATCCAGCAGGACTCTTATAATAGCAGGTCTGACCCTGCCTCCCAAACATTGGTTTTTACTTCTATGCATCATGTCTGAACAGGCCTAATCACCATTAAATTTCAGCCTCTTTCATCCTGGTTCAGTAGCTGCAGCCACTGCTGAACATGTCAAGCAAAGGAAAGTGAACTCTGCCCTCTTAAGAAAAAAGACCAAAGTTATCTGGAAAACAGAGAACAAAGTTCAGTTCTGTACTAGGAAGCTGTTTGGTGACATGCCGAAAACCAACATTCATTCCACAAGACACAGGGACTTGCCGGGGGGGGGGGGGAGTCACCGTAATGCCCGAATCTTGTCCCCAGATTGGGTGTTCAGGTCGCTTATATAACGTGCGGTCCTTTTCGAGAGTTGTACATCAAACAAGGATGTTGATGTTGATGTTGTTTTGTTCGTCGCGAAGCCCCAAGGTCAGCCTCCCAGAATTTCCCCGCCGTCAAACCGCTCTGTCTCGAAAAATGCATCAACGGGTTTGCTAAATGGAAACCTTACTCACATCCCATCTTATCATAATGTCACAAAAGCCATAAAATTACAAATCAGTCTCAAGGCGGAAGACATGACAGCAAACTATAAGTACACAAAAACCACATTAAGTATCATTCTTCATTTGTCCTTACCACTTCAATGTCCCTCCCTGGTTCAACCGCCTCAACCGCCGCACACAGCTTGATGCAGCCTAAGATCCATTTTAGAGTGGACTTGAAATATAAATGACAGTTCGCGCTACACATGAACATAGACAACTGTATAAAATATTTAAATAAAGACAGAAAAGAACAGAGGAAGCCAACAGAGCCTTTGGCAGACCCAGCCGTGGGGAATATAGCAGCTTGAGATTCATTGCAAATTTCATCTTTAATGTTATTTTTAGTTCAATATTTTGTAGTACTCTGAAGTAAATCTTTGTGTGCTGTCTCCCTTCCTGAGCATTTCCCCCCTCTTTTTCTGATCTTATAGTTTTTACAGAAACCTAATATATTTTCAATAAAATTGATTTGTGAAATGTTTTTGTTATTTGTTAGAGTCTTTCTGTTCTTCTGTACAACTCAATAAAAACCATTGCACGTTGTGCTTTCTTCCCTTTTCCTTTTAAAAAAGTGTTTACCATGGATCTCAATTGTTGAATAAATAGAAACAGACCCCAAGTCGAAATCTTCTTTCATTTGTGAGTTTGCCTCTCAAATCAAATCTTCTTTGCATTCTTATTCAAGTTTGTTCCTCTCTCTCTCTCTCTCTCTCTCTCTCTCTCTCTCTCTCTCTCTCTCTCTCTCTCTTAACATGCAAGACTAATAACAAAAGCCCTCTATGAAAACAAGAGCGGAGTGCAGAGAAATTCTGATTTTCCATTTCCTCATCTGTTGACAGTTGCATCCCAGAAATGGGACATTAGACAGAATGGAATGACCAAATGGAGGAGCGATGAGTAGGTTCTACATTCCACACTCAAGGACTGGGTAATTGCTTGATTTGGATCCAGGGGTGGGGGAACCCCCACAGACATTTGTGCTAACATCTTTTTGCATTTGGGTCCATCCAATCCTTACCTGAGGTCAGATTATTAAATGATTTGGATACTCATGGCTAGTATCTAACAACCCTTGGACCAGTGGGTTGGTGAGTTTCAATGTTGCACAACAGAGGAATCCAATGCAACAGTTGCAACTAGAAGAAATTTGTTGCACAGCAGACTGAGCAATCTATTGTGCAACTAAGTTGCCAGCAACCTGTTTATGCATTCTCTCACTCAGCAACACCCCGCTGGCACAAAGCATCTCTCCAGTGGAATGAATATATAGTGATACAGTGGTACCTCGGGTTACAAACACCTCGGGTTACAAACACCTCGGGTTACAGACTCTGCTAACCCGGAAGTAGTACCTTGGGTTAAGATGAGAACAGAAATTGTGCACTGGCAATGTGGTGGCAGCAGGAGGCCTCATTAGCTAAAGTGGTATCTCAGGTTAAGAACGGTTTCAGGTTAAGAATGGACCTCTGGAACAAATTAAGTTCATAACCCGAGGTACCACTGTACCTTGGTTTAATAACAGCTTAGTTTATGAACAGTTTGTCACATTACAAGCTCCCTCTGACAAAAGAGTTGCATTAGATAAAGAGTCTGGAACCATTCTAAGGAACATTGAAGTGTGTTGGGTATGTTCAGCCAGGAGAAGAGAAGAATGAGAGGTGATATGAGAGTCATCTTCAAATATCAGAAAGGCTGTACATGGAAGATGGGGTAAACTTATTTTCTGCTGCTCCAGAGGAGAGGACCAAAACCAATGGTTTCAAATGGCAGTAAAGGAAGTTCTTACTCAACGTTGGGAAGAACAATGTAAGAGCTGTTCAACAGTGGAAGGGGCTCCCTTGGAAAAATGGCGGTCTCTCCACTTCATCAAAGGTTTTTAAATAGAAGTCAGATGGCCATGTGTCAGGAATTCTTTAGCTTGATTCCTGCATTGTTGTGGAGGTTCGACTAGATGGTCCTTGGGGTCCCTTCCAACTCTATAATTCCATAATTCTAGATTCCTCCATTGCACAAAATTAAAACTCACCCTCCTGCCAGTGCAGCATACTGTATGCAAATATGCTTTACATATTACTGTAGGGAACTGCAGAAAGCTCTCCACTCTCTCTCTTTCCATAACATCCTTATCTTTCCCCCCAATTTAACACCTCTCTCTCTTAAATTAAATATGAAGACATTTTAAAAATTACATCAATGGCTGCACACAAGCCAGAGAAAGATGGAGAATCCTGACTTGCAGAAGTAATCTGGGACACCCCAAATTCACCCATTTAAGACTTCAGGATAGTGAAGGAGGGTTGATGGGAGTATACATTTAGCTCTGAATATTTGAATGACACAAAGTAAATCAAATTTGGTCTAAGGCCCCAAAAGAACAGGTTTTGAATATTTGAAATCTGTACACACTCAGGATCATCCTCCCATTTCGGACAACATTCTGCTTCACCGCCTTCAATAATTATTTCATGAGCTGATTTAGGCCTAAGTGCCATGTGAATGAAAGAATCAATCAAATAAAATCTACCTGCTTATCACAGATTTTACAGAATCACCTCCCTCATGAAATAACCTCTGAGTTCCGGATTCTGTTACTGTAGCTCAGAGACTATCTATGAATATCAGATTGGCTCCTGCTAGAAACAAAATGGCGGACCAGATGGAACTCTGGTCTGAACCGAAAAAAAGCAGGCATTACGTTCTTACTGGCAGGAGATATAGAAAGGAAACCGGACAAAAGTTGCATCAACCATATTCAGTCATAAACGGTTGCATCTCGGCTACACGGGTTATGGAAGTGTGGGATGTTTGCCAGAGAGAGGCAATAAAACATAGGAAATGACACACAAATAAAATTCACTTTCTTAAAAGCTTCCCCCTCCTTTCTACCTCACTTCATAACCTCCCCCTGCCTCTGGACACTTCCTTCCTTCTTGACTTAGCCACACATTTCTAGGACCTTGTTTCTATTCTTCCTGTATATTTTTATAATAACTTTTGACTTTCCACTACATCTGGACAAAAAACAACAACCATTCTCTTGGTATTTGCCAGGGTTATTTCCTCAGAGGAGCCTGCCTGCCTCCTCCCACTCAGCTGCCCTACAGCTGGGAGGGAGGCAGCGGGCAGACTGTTTGCGCAGCGTGGAGCCTGCGGGCACCCAAGCCACCTCATCACTCCCAGGAGAGATGTGTGGCTCAGGCATGCTGCAGGCCCTACAGTGAGTGCTGCCTGGCATTTTCTCACCCCTCTCAGGGGTGACACCCAGGATGGCCCGCCCCCCCACTGCGCCCCCTTCCTCTGCCCCTGTTTGAAAGACCCCAATATTGTTGAGCTTTGCCTAAGACCCAGGACAAAGCACTACCTTTCCTTCCAGTGTGGTGTAGTGGTTAAGAGCGGTAGACTCGTAATCTGGGGAACCGGGTTCGCGTCTCCACTCCTCCACATGCAGCTGCTGGGTGACACTTTGGCTAGTCACACTTATCTGAAGTCTCTCAGCCCCAATCACCTCACAGAGTGATTGTTGTGGGGGAGGAAGGGAAAGGAGAATGTTAGCCGCTTTGAGACTCCTTCGGGTACCGGTAGTAATAACGTGGGATATCAAATCCAAACGCTGCTTCTTCTTCTTCCCCCCGGACATCAATTCTGCCTTTAAAATCCTGGACGTATGGCAGCCCTAAATTCATATTATATATACAACTCTCCCTGAATTTATATTTAGAAAATAAAAGGATGGACGTATCAGTCTGTTTCTTGTCTGTCACTGTGATATTTATTCACTCATAAGTCAATTGCATCCTCTTCCCACATCAACCCAGAATTCAATGATATAAGCACAAAAAAACCCTCATTTGTGTGCATTTTTATTATATTTTATCCTCAAAATGTACATTCCCAAATGTATTTTCCCCACAAATATGCATTTTCTAAAACATTTTGATATGCATTTCTGAGTTAAGAACTGTGCTGGAACTAGTGTTGTTCCCCAAAATTTTCCTGCATGTAAAAAATAACAACAGTCACCCATCATCAATCAATCAATGAGAGAAGTTTGCACGGGGGAAAGGAAGAGAGAGAAAATTATGAAAGTCTTATGGGTACATGGAGGGTTTTGTGTTTGTGTGTGTCATAAAGGTAAAGGTAAAGGACCCCTGACAGTTAAGTCCAGTCACAGATGACTCTGGGGTTGCGGTACTCATCTCGTTTTACAGGCCGAGGGAGCCGGCGTTTGTCCACAGACAGTTTTCCGGGTCATGTGGCCAGCATGACTAAGCCGCTTCTGGCACAACGGAACACCGAAACCAGATCAGCGCACAGAAATGCCATTTACCTTCCCACTGGAGTGGTACCTATTTATCTACTTGCACTTTTTGGTGGGCTTTCGAACTGCTAGGTGTGTGTCATAGAATCACAAAACTGTAGAGTTGGAAGGGATCCCAAGAGCCATCTAGCTCAGTTCCCTTCCATGTGACAGTCCTTCATGAATTTCAAGATGGCTCTCATATCCCCTCCCAGACTTCTCTTCTCCAGGCTAAGCATACCCAACTCCTACAACCATTCTTCATAAGGCTTGTTTGCTAGACCCTTAATCATCTTGAGCACTTTCCTCTGAACATGTTCCAGCTTGTCAATATCTTTCTTAAATTGTGGTGCCCAGAACTGGACACAGGTCCCTAGCTTGGGTCTTACCAAAATGAATAATCTGCACATAGCCAGTAATGTATGACTACACGTAGCCAGTCGGGCAAGCAACACAGTCTAGCTATCTATAAATGGGACGGTTTGGGGCATAGTGAGAGAGAAGCTCGTGCACAGACTGATGGCTGCAGAGCCATGCAACCTGAGGCTACCTGAGGAGTCACTTTTCTGCTTCTTGAGGGCTTCCAAGTGGCAGATTGAGGTGCTTGCTTGGTATGTATATATTGCTTGCTGTTTAGAATGAAATCTTAAATCTTCTCACTCACTTGTGTTTTGTATCACCACACTTTTCCGTGTATAAGATTATGTTTTTTCCCTTTAAAAGCATGCTAAAAAGTGGGGGTCATCTTATACATGGGCAGTGCATAGGGTGGACGTTTGATTGGTTGCTGCCCTGGCTGCCAGCGGCTATTGTGTGTGTTATTGGTTGCTGTGTCAATGGGTGGTGTTGATTGGCTGATGCTTCTGTTGGCAGCTTCTGTTGGCACTGGGACAGACAGTAGGCTGATTTTGTGACGTGTGCGGGTGTGCCTTTTTTTTGGAACCCCCCCCCTAAAAAAGCTCAACAGCTCTGTGCCATCTCCTTCCATTTTTTTAAAATTTGAGTTCCCCCAAAATAGGGGTAGTCTTATACACGGGGGTGTCTTATAGACAGAAAAGTACGGTACTTCTGAATCTCATTTTAAAAGAACCACCTTGCATTTGGCAAGACAGAAATGTTTGTAAGCAACCCTTTCTTTCATGCCAATAGTGGTCTGCACCTCGTAGCCTTCCCACACGACCACCCTTCAATTAGAAAACTCACCCCACAGGGCTTTTTCAGAAAGTGAGATGTGGGAAGCCAGAGAGGTGGCAGTAAAGTACACACATCGCTTCCAGCCATCTTGCATTGGTAAGGTAAGTCCAGAACCCTGCACCTGTCAAAATTCAATCAAATTTCTAAAATGACTTGAGGATGAGGCCGAAAAATGGTAGCCGTTTTTTTTTTCTAGGAGAAGAAAACCTTGAGAAGATTGCAGACATGTTTTTTTGGCACAGCACTTAACTGGGACATTTGGGGAGTGTCATAAAAGAGAGAACAAGACTGATTTCTAATGTCAACAATAAAGGTGGGGGGGACACCATGCAAAAACATCTCAAGGGAAAGAGGTTCCATAGTTCAGGTGTCGCCCCTGAAAATACTCTCTCTGTGTTATCATCAGCCTAACCACAGAATGCAGAGTCTCCTGGGCCTGTGGAGAAGATGCTCAATGATGGGAAGCTTCATGTCAAAGAAGACATTCTTTATGAGTCATTGTTCCCAAAGCAGATTAGAGCTCTAGCTCAGAAACCACTGAAGTTCTTTGGAAGCTGGCCGAATACATTCAAAGGCACTGCAGGCCAGTGTTGTACACTAAAATAAATGTGCCCTTATGCCCCATGTTCTTTCCATCACAATATGAAGACTCTTGTTTACCAAATCTTCAGTTTTGGTTACGTTCCTATTTTTTTTTAAGAAGAAGAAAAGAAAAGAAATTATGTGCCTGGTAATTCAGGCTTGATTAGCAGGTCTCCAGTTTTGATTAGTAAATTGCAGTAGTAATCAAGGTTAATTCTCATTGCTGAGCTCTTTCTTTTTTCTTTCTTTTTAATTTCTTCACGAGCAATCTCTCCACCCCACCCCCCACCCCCAGCCTCCTCCTCTCTCTTGCACAGGAGAAAGATTTCAACAAAGCGTATGGGATGCTTCTGAAAAGGAAACAAAAGTTGCAACCGTGGGATTATTTCAGACTTCCTAACCCAGTGCAATGGTGCTCCTTTCAGTGGTTTACTTTCCTAGCCGCCACCAAAGGGATTCAAAATCCTTTGCAAGGTGCACTGACATGTGCAGAAGTTGTTTCTTTCTCTCCCCTACTAGCCTGGGATAGATACAAAAATAATGATTGATTGACTGATTTTCTTATATTAATTAGGGGTGTGCACTGGCCACAAAATTTGACTGATAGCTGTAACTATAGCATCAGAAAGCAGACCAATTCACCTCATTGTTTAGAACCAAATTTGATCTGTTGAATATTCACCACCATTTTGGTGAGAATTTCTCTGAATATACAATTTTGTTCTAGGTAAAATTGCCTAATGTACACTTCTGTGTAAACCAATTTTCTTCAACAGAATACATTTTTGCATAATAGTTTCATTAAGACATCATTTTCATGCACACTTTACTCCAGTATATGCATTTTGTACACGTTACTTGGTTGGAGAAACAAAAATAATAATAAAAATAATAATAAATCATTCCAGTAGCACCTTAGAGAGCAACTAAGTTTGTCATTGGTATGAGCTTTCGTGTGCATGCACACTTCTTCAGATACACTGAAACAGAAGTCACCAGACCCTTATATATAGTGAGAGGGTGGGGAGGGGGTATTACTCAGGAGGGTGGTGGGAATGGGTGATTGGCTGATAGGAGTGGTAAACCTGTTGACGACTGTTAATGACTGTTAACGACTGCAATTGGTCTTGCAGGAAAAAGCAATGGGTGAGATGGCTAAAGAAAGCTTTATCATGTATAATGAGATAAGAATCCAATGTCTCTATTCAGACCAGGTCTCTCCATGGTTTTAAGCTTGGTAGTGAGTTGCAATTCAGAAACTTCTCTTTCCAGCCTGTTTCTGAAAATTTCCTGCAATAAGACAGCTACTTTGAGATCTTGTATAGAATGTCCTGGGAGAGTGAAGTGTTCTCCTACTGGTTTCTCTGTCTTGTGATTCCTGATGTCAGATTTATGTCCATTTATCCTTTGGCGTAGGGTTTGGCCTGTTTGTCCAATATAGAGAGCTGAAGGGCACTGTTGGCATTTGATGGCAACTGGTTGGAGATGGCAATGGTTGGAGATCTGCATTGCAAACTTTGCCAGGCTGCAAATTTCGAAGGATGCCTGTGTTTTGGTTCAGAAATTGTGAATTAGGAAGGCTCACCTGAGATGCAAAATGAATTGAACTTCCCTCCCAGCCATCACTATTTTGTAGTTTCCTGAGACATTTGCCCTCCCCCTGTAATCTAACATATTGAGCTTCTCTCCATAAATAATATACTAATGTTGATTGGCATTTCTGACCTAAATAATGGATTACCATACAGGGAACAAGAGTTCAAAACACTCTACAGATTTAAGTAACAACAAGACTGCTTGCACATTCATTGGTGCATCCTCATGCTGAAGCAGCCAAGATTTTGTTGGCTAATAAAGACACAGAGTTAAATGAAGAACAGGCCCAGCAGAGAGAGAGAGAGAGAGAGAGAGAGAGAGAGAGAGAGAGAGAGAGAGAGAGAGAGAGGTCACCACAGCTTTTTAAAAAGCTTGTTGCAGCCTTTCAAGACAGGATGTCTGTGTGGCTTTAATTGTTCTGAGTTTCACTTTTCCGCCAGGGGAGTTCCAAATGCGCAAGCCTTATTCTCATAATGCTGCAATATAAACCTCCATTTAAACTTGATGGGTCCCCTTTCAATGAAATTTTATTTTCCAGGCACTTTTGTGATGTGATCTTTTACGAGCAGTGTGAATGAGATACTGTAGAGATATTAAGCCATGCAAAACAGAAGAGCTAAAATAGCAATTTTAGGCAAACTGGGAAGGAGCAGGCAGAGGGGAGCCAGGTTGGGGGTGGGGATCTACGAGTGTGTCCAGGTTTCCTTCAAAGAAAGAAAGAAAATTCAGCCAGCTCACCGGCAGCTCTGGCTGAAAATGAACAGTGCATGTCTCTTTCCTATTTCCTCGCCCCCTCTCTTGCACTCATTTTTTTCTATAAAGAACATGTGTTTCTTAGAAGTCTCCCCAAACATCCAGAAAAAGTCAGCCTTCTCAATGAATGTTTTAACAAGCCGGGGGGGGGGGAGTACTTCTCCCCATTATGCTTAAGGAACTTACAGGATTCACTGCCACAAGGTCACAAGGTGTATTGATGACCACTGCTAATGTCCAGGCTATCTGAAGGATTGTATTCTCCTACATGAACCTGCCTGGGCTCTGAGATCTTCAGAGGAGGTCCTTCTCTCATTCCTGCCACCTGCCACCCTCACAGACACACTTGGTGAGGATGCAGGAGAGGGTCTTATTGGTGGCTGGTCCCAGACTTTGGAACTCCCTTCCTGGAGAAGCCAGACTGGCTCCTTCCTTGTTGCCCTTCATCTGGCAGGCGAAGACTATCTTATTCTGATTGGCTTTGCAGAACTGACTGTTTTTTTAAGGACAGGGTTTTCAAAGGGTTTTGCTATCTGTATTTTAATAGAAACAAACTAAAAAAAATTCCTTCCAGTAGCACCTTATAGACGAACTAAGTTTGTCATAGGTATGAGCTTTTGTGTGCATGGACACTTCTTCAGATATTTTAATAGATTTGTTTTTATGTTGTTCGGTTAATTACTTTTATACAGTTGTACCTATATGCCTTTAGCTTTCTGTATTTTATCTGTGTTTTATTTTTGCAAGCCACCTTGCATCCCAGTCTGGGGAAAAGCTGGCATATAAATAAATATTATAATAACAATAGTAATAGTAACAAGAATAATGGATTATAAGAACATTTTTGGAAGAAGAGGGGTCTGACAATGGCTACGAGTCATGGATCTTCCTTGTTCAGATCAATACTTGGAGTGGTTTGACTGCGTAACTTCACTGAAGGTGGTACAAAATCTCTGAACAAAACATGAAAGTGATGTCATGATTCATTGTAGCAGCTCTGGGCTCAGTCCTGGGATGGCAAACTCTAGCGGGAAATGAGGGTGAATCTGAGGGGGATGCTGGAACAGAGAGAAGCCCTGTTACATGAGAAGAACTCCACTCATGGAACTCTGGATCCAACCCATAGACCAGGAGAGGAAAACTGGATCCCCAGTTTCACAGGGTGTGGGTGGGATCACTCAATTGTCAATCACAGTGACATCAGGTGACTCATCTTTGCTTGTGTGGAATGAATTCAGCTGATTGCCAATGTCTGGCAATCAGGGTTTGCAAACGTGGTAAATGCCCCATGAGGGGCATTTAGTGTAGACCTAAAGGAAGAAGTATAATTTGCTCTCCTGTGCATCAAATAAGCATAACCTTCAGCCGTGTCTGGCTGAGTTGGTGGCAAATCTGGATTTGCTCTGCGCGATGCATGTGTTCCTTCCTCTTGCTGTGATCTTTCTTAGCCAGCAGTGGGAAGAGTGCTTAAAATCTGGGCTTTAATTTATTTTCCATTGAGAAGCTGTTACCGTAGACGCAGCAGCGAGACTTTTAAATCAGGTCAGATGAACAAAGCATTCCAGTGTCATTTCTACATTAGTGATTGTGGTTGATGTCATTTTCACAAAACAAAATTATAACCAAAATGGATATTATAGGTCAAAGGACCACAAAGAGTATATAGATACGTTTCCATCAATAAATCTGCCCTCTTCCTGCTCTGAAGCAGGCCTACAACCCTTAAAGATTGACGTTTTTACCACTAAATTATACTATGTCTGCTTCCAGAAGAAATGTCTCCATTACAAAATTAGCTAACCATCAACATAATATAAAATAACTCGAACATGGTGTCATTTCACAGGGATATTGATTCGTACAGACTTACTGGATTAAATCTTGGTTTCCCATAAAAGGAGCAGCCATTACATCTTTCAGTAGACAGAAAACTACAGTCTGTGGAATACATATACTTGGAGGGGATTTGAACTTCAGAGAAAAGGAAGGAAGGAAGGAAGGAAGGAAGGAAGGAAGGAAGGAAAGAAAGAAGGTGCAAGACTAATGTATTTTTCACTATAGAATTTTGATTGAATTTCATGAGAAATGAGGAGCTTGTTTTGTTCAAGACATTCCTTGTTCTACAAGCCAAGGATGTCACAATGTATCAGGAAGAAGACCTCTTCCTGAGAACACGCAGAACTGTTGCTGGTCCCAGTAGAAAATGCTCATCTAGGTGGGTAAATCATATAGAATCATAGAACTGTAGAATTGGAAGGGTTCCCAGTGGTCATCTAGTCCAACTCTCTGCGATACAGGAATCAGAGTTACAGAATCTCTGACAGGTGACCATCCAAGCTTAAAAATCTCCACTGAAGGAGAGTTCACCACCTTCCGAGAGGATCCATCCCACTGCCAAACAGTTCTTACTGTCAAAAAGTTCTTCCTGGTGTTTAGTCAGAATTTCCTTTCTTGTAATTTTGATCTGCCCGTCTGGACCTACCCCTTCACTTTGCAGCAGCAGCAGCAGCTGAAAAGAAGTTTGTTCCACCTTCCATGTGACAACCTTTCATATATTTGAAAATTTGGCTGTGCTATAAACTCTCATTCCTCTCCTCTCTAGGCTAAACATACCCAACTCTCTCTCTGTTTATAGAATGTAGCCTTCCATGTTCCAGCTGCCAGCAGTCCCAGCTGGTATGGCCAATAACATTGGGGGGGGGTGAGGTTCAATCTGGAGGGCCACATATTTTGCATCTTTACTTTGCCTCTTCAGTCCTCTGCTTGCTTTCTCATTTTCATTTTTTTTAAAGGAGTGTTGGCATATCATCATTTCCTTGTTCTGAGCAGTCTCCTTTCTTGAAGATAAAAGACTCCATGGGCAGGAATCATGAATGAGAGATGTTATTTATCAACTCGGGATCTTTTTGAACATCCCCCCCACCCGCCCTTCTGATTCATGAATCATGTTTCTATATCCAAAAGCACTTCATAAATCGTTCAGCACCAGCAGAAATTAATAATAACGATTCCATTTACATAAAACGGACTCATCCTGACAATTGCTGATAATTCTTGAAACTAGCATCTTGTCAGCAAAGGGGAATTATGCTGGCGAGGCAGGAAAGCAAACCTCATTGTTTATAAATGAATTGGAATATTTCGCTCTGTGCTTCCCTCCATGCCCAATATTTTCTTCTTTTCCTCCCCCCCCCTTAAAATTCTTCGCTATGTGGGTAGTTTCTCCTTTCATTTAGGCACAATATTTGTTTATTTTAAACACAAATATTGTCACCACGTGTGGAGGAGTTTTGGATCTGGCTCTGTATTTGGAGGGTTGACTCAAAAGCAACATCACGTATGTGCTCCTATGATAAGAGCACAAGAACATAAGCAGAGCCTGCTGGAACAGGCCCAGTGGTCCATCTAGTCCAGGCATCGGAAAACTCTGCCCTCCAGATGTTTTGGGACTACAACTCCCATCATCCCTAGCTAACAGGACCAGTGGTCAGGGATGATGGGAATTGTAGTCTCAAAACATCTGGAGGGTCGAGTTTGCCTATGCCTGATCTAGTCCATCATTCTGTTATCACAGTAGCCAACCACATACCCATATGGGAACCCTGCAAGCAGGACCTGAGCACAAGAGAACTTTCTCTTCCTGTGGTTTCCAGCAACTGGTATTCAGAAGCATTGCTGCCTCCTTTTGTGGAGGCTGACCATAGCCATCATGACTAGTAACAATTCATAGCCCTCTCCTCCATGAATGCGCCTGATCCTCTTTTAAAGCCCCCCAAGTTGATGGCTATCACTGCCTCCTGTGGGTGCAGGTTCCATAGTTTGACTTTGCACTGTGTGAAGGACTTCCTTGCATCTGTCTTGAATCTTCCAGCCTTCAGTTCATTTCATGTGCATGAGTTGCAGTGTTGCGAGAGAGGGAACTAAAACTTATTTCTCTCTACTTTCTCCATGCCGTGCTTAATTTTGTAAACCTGTATCTACTTGCCTTTTCTCTAAACTAAAAAGTCCCTAGCATTGCAACCTTTCTTCATAGGGATGTTGCTCCATCCCCTTGATCATTTTGATTGCCCTTTTCTGAACTTTCCCCAACTCTATAATACCCCTTTTAAAGTAAGGCAAACAGGTTCTCTCCCTCTTTCCCTCTCTCTCCCCCCTCTCTCTCCCTCCCCCCCTCTCATCTATCTATCTATCTATCTATCTATCTATCTATCTATCTATCTAATCTACTTATCTATCATCTATCTATCTATCTATCTATCTATCTATCTATCTATCTATCTATCTATCTATCTATCTATCATCTATCTATCTATCTATCTATCTATCTATCTATCTATCTATCTATCATCTATATCTATCTATCTATCTATCTATCTATCTATCTATCTATCTATCTATCTATCTATCTATCATCTATATTTATCTATCTAACATCTATCTGTCATCTATCTATCTACCCTGCCCTTCATCTGATGATCCCAGGTCAGTTTACAATATAAAAACACAATTGAGCATCAAGACTGTCTCTTCCTACCTTCCTTAACCTGGGTGTGCTGTCTGCCTGGCCTCAGAACCTATCTTCCTCTTATGGGTCACTAGACCTCAGATATTTCTCTTCCATCTCACACTGCAGGAGAGTGAAAGGGTAAGTCTCACACCAACATTGGGGGGGGGGAGGAGACAGATAATGCCCTAGAGTGGCCCTCACATTTCTTTTACTTTGGAGGGGGATTGTAATTTGTAACCTGCCTCCCCCAGACTTATTTTTGCCACTATGTAAAAAAAGAAACTATACTGGAAGTTTCTGAGCCTCGTAATGTTTTTAAACATGTCTCTTCCCAACTTGTAGGTGGTCTCGCAAAGGGCTGCGTTTCAAAATATTTAAGCTGGTTTTGGCAGGAAGACTAAATTTGAACTGGCAAAGTTCAAACAGTTAATGGGCTTAATCTTTTCAAAATAAACGGTGCAGTTCCAAAGCTGCAGGGGCGGCTCTCCTGAACTATATAGCAGGAGATTCCCCCCCCCCGCCCCACCTCACGTGCCTCCGTGCACAGCAAAGGAAACTGAGATGGGGGTTACTGAAAATAAACAGAGATGAAGTTTAATTTATTGCTTGGGGAAGAATAAAGGCTGAAGATATGAGCAGCGTTTGGGGAAAAGAAAAAGACACATTTCAGTTATTCTCAAAATGTACAACAAAGATCGAAATGGGTATAATTGTGTGCCCCCCCCCTATATAATTTTAGGGATTACTTCAAAATTTCTCATTAGTGTTTGACATGTGTGTAGATTGGCAAGTATCCAAGAAGCTATTTTGTTGTAGGATGGACACACACACACACACACACACCACCCCCACACCTTCCCTTTGGATTGCAGGAAAGCTTTCCTCCCCCCACCCCACCCACTGATAGCCAACTCAATATGAATTCAAATTCTTTTGAGACTTCCCTCAATCTGAGACTTCCTTCAATGCCCCATGTGGTGCTTCAAAGGCACTAGGTCAGTTCACCAAATTTGTTCCAAAATCTCAGAAGTACATTTGAGATTAGATCTCATAACTGCTGGGTGAATGAACCTGAAGTAAGTTTATTATTTACAGTATTTGCTGCATTTCCATCCCGCCTTTTCCTCCAAGGAGCTCAAAGTCACATACATGGTTCTCTTTTAATTGACACAACAACCCTGTGAGGTAGGCTAGGCTGAGAGGCAGTGACACCCAGTGAGCTTCATGGCCAAGTGGGGACCTGGTCTTTTCCCAGGTCCTATCCTTACACTCTAACCAGTACATTAAACCAGTTCATTTCGGAGTAGAACTTTGAACAATTTCTAGTTCACTTTCAAGTTCGGTCTGTTGTTGTTAGGTCATTCTCTTACATGTGGATCTTACTCTTTAAAATTTTGGGGCCTTTAAGTTTAATGATCATATTTGCTAGGTGAAATAAATTTGACAATTAATGTTCCCATGTATATATCATGTCAGAATATATGTGTGTGTATATAGATATAGAGATATAGAGATATGCTGAGGATTATTTGGATGAACATGGACTGTCATCCGAATATGAACTGAAAGGGACAGATGGTTTTTCCAAAATGAATGTTCCAAGCATTGCAGGGAGGTGGACTTGAGGACCTTTTGGGCCCCTTCCGAATCTACACTTATGGAATTCTATGGTCACACGACTCTTGGGGTGCAGGACCCCTGTTGAAGAAACATGAACAGAAATCCGTCTTTGGGGACACAAAACTGGCTGCTGGAAATACTGATGAGCAAACGTTTAAAACAAATAAGTTTGAATCAATGCACCACATTTATTTCTAGGTGAGATCTGGATCCAGCTGCAACAAAAGGGAAAAAAGGTGTTGGTGAATAGTCAGGTACTTCACTATTTCGGAACTACATTCAAAAAAGAGGGGCATCCCCCCAAAAAAAAATAAGAAAGAAAAAGAAAACGGGAAGGGAAAAACAACCTCCTGAATTGCCTCAAAGTTTAATTGGATACATCTGGTTTGTTGGGGTTGAGTAATTTTTTTTATTTGGAGTTTCTGAGAAGGAAGACTGGCTGCTTATCTTCACATTGCGTCATTTCTTCTGGTCCCCCCTTTCCTTTTATTTTACAGTCTAAGGGATGCTAAATAATTGTAAATTGATTTCAAGACACTCCCTCTTCCTTGCCCCCCCCCACCTCCATGTCCCCCAGCTTTCGAGCTTCTCCAGAAACCGGACATGAACAGCTACCTGGCTTGTTCCTTAAATGAGTAGCCTGCATGCTGAGAAGTTAGGTCTTGAAAGGCGACTGGCCAGCTGTATATGTGACAGGCATGGGTTGAAATCCAAAGGTGGCTCATGAAAGGGCTTTTGATCCAGCTGGTGTCTCTGTTAGTAGAAGAGAAGGGGAGGCGATTTTGACAGATTCCCCTGCAGTCCTCCCACACTAGCTAAAGCTCAGTGGTAGAGCATCTGCTTTGGACACAGAAGGTCCCAGATCCAATCTCTGACATCTCCAGAACTCATGGATATCCAATGAAATGGAATGTTAGCAGATCCAGGCAGGGCTGGATTAAGACCTTTAGAGGCTCTAAGCGCTTTAAAAGATTTTGGTGTCCCCATATATATCTAATTGAAAATATAAACAATAATGAACTGCTATTGCCTTAACACCCTTTCTCTCATGCAGGGGCCAGTGCAAGGCTTGGAGATGGGTTTGTAAGATGACAGTGAATAATAATAATAATAATAATAATAATAATAATAATAATAATAATAATGTATTACTTATACCCCGCCCATCTGGCTGGGTTTCCCCAGCCACTCTGGGCGGCTTTCAACAGAAATATTAGAATATACTAATTTCTTAAAGATCCAAAGCTTCCCTAAACAGGGCTGCCTTCAGATGTCCTCTAAAAGTCTGGTAGTTGTTTTTCTTTTTGACATCATTTTGACATCTGGTGGGAGGGCGTTCCACAGGGCGGGTGCCACTACCAAGAAGGCCCTCTGCCTGGTTCCCTTCTCGCAACGAGGGAACTGCCAGAAGGCCCTCGGTGCTGGACCTCAGTGTCCGGGCAGAACGATGGGGTGGAGACGGTATACTGGACCGAGGCCATTTAGGGCTTTAAAGGTCAGCACCAACACTTTGAAACGTACTGGGAGCCAATGTAGGTCTTTCAAGACCGGTGTTATGTGGTCTTGGTGGCTGCTCCAAGTCTAGCTGCCTCATCCTGGATTAATTGTAGTTTCCGGGTCACCTTCAAAGGTAGCCCCACGTTGAGCACATTGCAGTAGTCCAAGCGAGAGATAACTAGAGCATGCAACACTCTGGCGAGACAGTCCGCGGGCAGGTAGGGTCTCAGCCTGCGCACCAGATGGAGCTGATAGACAGCTGCCCTGGATACAGAATTAACTTGCACCTCCATGGACAGCTGTGAGTCCAGAATGACTCTCAGGCTGCACACCTGGTCCTTCAGGGGCACAGTTACCCCATTCAGGACCAGGGAGTCCTCCACACCAGCCTGCCTCCTGTCCCCCACAAACAGTACTTCTGTCTTGTCAGGATTCAACCTCAATCTGACTTCCATGTGTGCAGAACCACCATTGTATTCATGGGCTGTGTTCCCCCAGCGGGATTAGGACAGTACCATGTTCCTTTTAGGTCTTATTTCTGAGATTTTTCTGTCTTCTGTTGAATTTACTCTGCAGAAATACTTCCTACCATGGTGCTGGTCATGCAGGGATAGGGAGAGATTTGCTGATTGATTAACACGATGCACTAGATACAAATGCTACTTCACTGAAGTCATCAAGGGCAGCAGGTAGCATAGCTTCAGCATTTTAAAGACAGTCACAAAATATGAATCACGTCTTGCAATGAGAAATTGTTTAAAATTTTCAGACACCCAAGGAACCATATTTTTCTCCCCCCGGCACACGCATTGTCTTTATAGCCACTCTCTGGCCAAGCTACAGAAGCACGAGTTGAAAGATGGAGGCACAAATTTCATGACACAAGTTGGACTGGTGAGCTCATTCCTGACCTTGATTTCACTGGATCAATACTGCGCACAAGATAGATCTCAGGCCAAATGTGGAGACCCATCTATGGGTGCTGCCACCTATGACAGTGATGCATTGATCACGTGGCTCATTTGACTGATGAGCGGGAATAAAGACCAATCGAAAGCATTGCATCTGATGATAGTGCCAGGGTTGCTAATGCTAAACCCTGTTAGGTGGTGGAAAGGAGGGAGGACTAGGGGATTGTAGGAATGGACTGTTCATTTGGAATGCAATGCTATTCCCTTTGATACTCCATCAGTGGCATGTATTGGAACATGAGATTGCTCAAGAATATTCAGGGTTGGATAACCCCCTGGTTTTCTATCTCTCTCTGTGTGTGTCTCCATTCTCCCCAACCACCCCAATCGCAAGCTTTGGAAATGTCGGAGAATTTGCATTATCAGAAAATTGCTTACCTGCTGTAACCAGCTATTTTTAAAGAAGTGTTTTATTTGAGCCAGATAATGAACAAGAAGAACTTGATGACAGACATTAAGTAATTTTAACCAATACCATTGAAAAGTTTATAATATGAAATATTGGAAAATTACATGTAGAGTAATCTAAGTAATGAGATGTTAAAATTCCTTGGAACCTGGAAACTCTCCTATTCATTCTGTTCTTCTTTTTCTTTCAACCTCACCATGGGAGGCTCCACCGCTGACATCTTTATATATGATGTTCTCATTTCAAAATGCCACTGAACCTTCAAATGAATGCTTGCCTATGATCTTTGAATACAAAAAAGCTTAAATCAAGGTTTTTATATTTTAGTGCACTCAGCCGTGCTAGGCAGTGAAGGAATTTTTTGGTATTTAGCTTAGGTCTCCTTTCAAGAGAAAATGAAAAGAAGTTTCTGAAAGTGAATGCAATTGTTTAGCACTGCACAATGTTAAAAGGGCCTCTATTCCTCCATTGAATATATTTATTTATTTATTTATTTATTTATTTATTTATTGCAAAAGGCACACAGCAGGCAAGGGCAATATAAAACTTAAAAAAAACAAACAAAACTAATCAAGGGAGGTCGAGAAGCTGTAAATTATTCTGTCAGCAAAGCCACATCTTTAGGAAGAAATTTGATTTAGATGCCAAACAATCTGATCACTTCCCACCTGAATTGGTGTCCGATCCTGGCATTCTTAAACCTTGTAGGGTCCACAGCTGATGCCTGTCCTGACACCTATCAGGCAGCTGGATCTAGCCACCCTCTTATTTCTTCCAAAATACACCAAACTTAGCAACCCACTTGAGCCTTGTAGCAGCTGTTTTGTTCATCTTTTGGGGGGGGGAGGTTGCATTTTTATTTGCTTTAGATTGTATCTCCCCCTCACCCCTAATTTTGTATTGTGTTGCTTTGGTCTAAGCTGCCTTATGTATTCTAAAGAAGCACTACCCCCACTACCACACAAACACACAAAAACACAAACCAACAAAGCTCCCAGCCTTTAGCTAAAAACCAGGGTTTTTTCCAGCTGGAACTTATCGGTGAGCTCATTCATGGTGAGTTCAAGTACCTCTTTTTCTATAAAAACAACACTGCTAAAAGCCCACACCTCGCTCACCACAAACTCACCAGCTCTTGCTTCCCACACATCCACCTCTGTCTCATCAACCTGCGGAGAAGGTTTCACTTTATTTTAGCCCTGATGGCTATCTCATTCAAAACAGTCCAGCGAGATGTCCAGCCATCAAGAGACTCTCTCATTAGCTCCCACTGATGAACCATCAATGAACCATCCTGGACTATTAGCTTAACTTAAAGTTTCTGGACTATTAGCTTAACTTAAAGTTTCAAGTTGTTGGAAAAGAACCAGCTTTTGCCTCCTTCCCTCTACATTCCCAAACTTACAAAATCATTGGTATTATATTTAGACCATCCTGGACTATTAGCTTAACCGCGGAATAGGTAGCTAGCAGCCACAATAATATGTTTTGAGCCATGTAGTGTTTCAGTGAACATCAGAATCTTCCTTTAGCGAGGAAGAGGCGAGAAATATAATGAAGAAGAACTATGAACCTGCTCAATTCTCCTCTGGAGGTGCTACTCAGCACGGAGGAGGTTAAATAATCTTCCCTTGAGTGAAGAGAGGAGCAGTTTCCTTCCCAAAGGGATTGTCTCAGCTGCTAGGAAAGGAGTCGAGTATCTCCAGGTGATGATTCACGGTGGGCTTACTGAGGGAGCCCAAGCAGTGGAGGAATCTGCTGGGATCAATTAAAATGACCCAAATATAAGAGAAGGTTGGAAAGGCATCTAGTATCTTAGTCAGGATGGCTTCCCACTTTTGACTCTTTAAGTTCTGGGATGTAGAACAGGAACTTTTGCTACCAAGCCGAGCAACTTGAGAAAACTCGTTTGGCCTTCTGCCAGCGAGACACAAGTATTGCTTCCTGCAAAGGTATAAGCTACATTTTTTCAGATGGCCCCTCCTTCTTCATTTGACTCAAAAGTAATGGGGAAGTGTTGGGATGGGTAGTGGTAAGAAAGGGAGAAAATAAGCACTACATTTTCACAGTTTGTGGTTTCTTGACTTCTTCCACAAACAGCCGTACAATCCCAGCACATTCCCAAACTTACAAAATCATTGGTATTATATTTAGAAGGGAGGGGAATACAATATACTTCGCATGAATGATTCATACATTGTTACGACACCCTAGTTCAAGATTTACATTCAGGGTGTTATCTTTTCATCACTGATTTGGATAGTGGAGGTGCCCAAGTGATGAAGATTGATGCTAATCGTCCCTTGAGATTTCCAAAAATCAGGATCATAAGACCCCACAAAACCCTCAAAAATTATTCATTGTTTAGGTTAATCATATCTTATGTGCTGTGGCAGATTGAGCCTCACTTCTCTTCTTTATTCTCTTTTTCAGCTCTACTCTTTTTTCCCTCCACCATCTTCCAACTATCCTTGCCTCTACATTTCACCTCAGCTTTCTGCTATCTGTCCCTAGCCCTATGAAGAGCACTGGGATGGCAGGGAACCCCCCCCCCCCAAATTTGCATTGACATACACATTAGGGGTGCTTCAACACCCTGAAGTCCTCCATGGAACAAATGCTCTCACCCCTTTTGACTTAAATGCTCTTGTCAGTGTTTATGGCAAATTAATGTATTGCCTTTGGCTCCACAAAGCTTATTTGAAGCTTCAGGATGTGGTATATGTTATGCTGACATTTCCGAGCACCGTCCCAGACCAAATGCCATTTTTCTGCTGTGGCAACAAATCTCCTATACTTGGTCAAGTCTTTAGTTATGCAAAGGCCCATTTCCCCAAACAAAGGTGCCAGGGTCTCTAATTAACAAAAAAATAAAGAAATGTGTTGTTTATTTCCTTGACATCTGCCAGGAGGGCATTCCACAGGGTGGGCACGACTACTGAGAAGGCCCTCTGCCTTGTTCACTGCAATCTCACTTCTTGCAATGAGGGAAGCAGCAGAAGGCCCTCGGAGCTGGATCTCAGTGTCCAGGCTAAGCGATGGGTGTTGAGATACACCTCCATATATACAGGGCTGAGGCCGTTTAGGTTTTTAAAGGTCATCACCAACACTTTGAATGGTGCTCAGAAGCATACTGGGAACCAAACTAGATCTTTTAGAACTGGTGTTATATGGTCCCGGCAGCCGCTCCCAGTCTTCAGTCTGGCAGCTGCACTGTGGATCAGTTGTAGTTTCTGAGTCACCTTCAATGGTAGCCCAGCTAGAGCTCATTGCAGTAGCCCAACCAGGAGATAACCAGAGAATGTACCACTCTGGTGGGACAGTACATGGGCAGGTAGGGTCTTAGCTGGTGTACCAGATAGAGCTGGTAGACAGCTGTCCTGGATACAGAACTGACCTGCGCCTCCATGGACAACTGTGAGTCCAGAATGTCTCCCAGGCGGTGTTCCTGGTCCTTTAGGGGCACAGTTACCCCATTCAGGACCAGCCAACTCCCCATGCCTACCTGCTCCCTGTTCCCCATAAACAATATTTCTGTCTTGTCAGGATTTAACCTCAATCTGTTCACCACCATCCACCCCCAACTGCCTCCAGTCACCCACACCCACACTGGTTCCAATTTAAATGAGAGGTAGAGCTGGGTCCACTTATTGGTCAACACCCCCCCTGATGTTCTCTCCCAGTGGTTTCATATAGATGCTAAAAAGCATGAGGGAAAGGATGGCGCCCTGAGGCACCACTCCTTTTTGGACACAACCCAGGAGGAAGGAGGAGAAGCACTGCACAACAGTGACCGCAACTCCCAGCCCTCCTAGATGGTTCAGGACATAGCTGCCAAGTTCTCCCTTTTTTTAAGGGAAATTCCCTTATGCTGAATAGGCTTCCTCGCGAGAAAAGGGAAAACTTGGCAGCTATGGTTCAGGAGGATACCATGACCAACACTGACTCTCTAGCTCTTATCCATGAACCCACAAGTCTCAGAAAGCTGTGGCAGTGAACTTGGAATTGTCAAATCTGGCTAATTTCACAACTTGCTTCCCGGCCACCTCAGAGCTTCTCAGCCATTTTGTGAGGCCACATGCACAGCATAGCTGCCAAGTTCTCCCTTTTTAATAAGGGAAATTCCCTTATGCTGAATAGGCTTCCTCACGAGAAAAGGGAAAACTTGGCAGCTATGATGCACAGCCTAAGCTTATAGCTAAAGCACTGTTCTATTACTTTAAACAGTCATGGCTTTCCCCAAAGAATCCTGGGAGTTGTAGTTTGCTAAGGGCACTGAGAGTATTTAGGAGACTTCCCAATGCACCTCACAGAGCTGCAATTCCCAGAGTTCCCTGGGAAGAGGAATTGACTGTTAAAGCACCCTTGGAATTCTGACCACTTTGGGACTTTAAAGCACAAGTAGGTATTTTATTTTATTTTATTTAAAACAAAACAAAACAGAATTGCCACCTGCTATATTTCTTCTGTCACTTCAAGATATGACAACATATTTGCTTCAAGATATGGCAACATCTCATACATCCTTTTCCTGGGCGATAGAAAGATACCTGTTCTTGTTTCCTGGGAGCCGTAGGCTTCCACAGAATCTGCAGCAGGCACGGTAACTTCCATTTTACGAAGCTCACAAACAAAGGATTCTTTGGCAAACACTTCTGCTATACATTGGTGTTTTCACTCTTGAGTTCTGGCCTAATTTGATATTGGTCAATTAAGCTTCTGCCTCCTAAAAGCCAAAATGATACCCAGTAGATAAGAGATTGTTTTCTAAAATAAATAAATAAATAAACAAAATGCCTTGCATCTTAAAATTGCAGGAAGCAGTCCTTTCCAACGATAATTTGAGCAATCTCTATATACAGTTTGAAATCTTTTATTGGGATCATTCATTAGAAAATTTGCAGCATAAGAGGACTGCATTTTTAATTGTTATTATTATACTTAAAGTTTAAGTGCCACTCCTGGGACAAATTTACTGGAAAACATAGTTCCGACTCATTTTAAAGGCTGTTTTTATTATTGTTTATTATTATAATACCTTGACTGAGTTAATAGATTTTTGTGTGTGCGCAAAGCCCTATAATCATAATGGCTGTGATTTCTGCTGCTAATTTGTTAACTGAAAAGATGAACTGTTTCAAAGAAGAGTTCATTACCCCCATCTTTGTGGTAGCCCTTTGCAATTGGTAGATCTGCATTGAATTCACTGTAATTTGGGTTGAGGATTTCTTTAAAAAACGATTTCGTGAAGAAAGGACAAAAAGGATGGGGTCAGGCAGGGGAAGAAGGTTCTAGAAAAACAACATTGCCAAACTATCCATTGCGAGATAACCCTGTCTCTATATGGGACAGAAGGGATGGGGGAGAATTTTGATTCAGTTTGCACTTAAAGGCGAAATTGCCTAATTCACCTTCCAAAATGATATGCAAACCATCCTGCAATGCAGCCGTCCTGCAAAATTGGCTCTCCTCTGAATTTTGTAATGCAGTTCTACAGCCAAATGATGTTTTTTTTTAAAAAAAATGCACAAGGCTTATAGATGTATGAATATATTTGTGAAAGTAATGCATTACTGTATTTCTGTAAATTCAGTGAAAGCAGAAAATGCATTATATCAGGGAAATGGTCTCACAAAAATTGTGCAATAGGCAAAATTGCATTCCAAAAATTTGCTTAATTTGAGAAAATTGAGCTACAATGATGAATTTTCATGAACACACTTTTAAAAAAGATTCCTCCCCCAATTGTTTCAGTTATGAGTATGTACAAAGCAAATCACAGTGCAGAAGCAAGGGAAAGTATCCACCGGTGTGATATTATGAGTGCTCTCCTCTCATGCATTTGGAGCTTCATCTTAAAGCAGGGATCCTATGCCTCATGCATTACCCCACCTTAAGTGAGCTCCCTTTTCACATAGGAGCTTGAGAGACCATGGGGTACAAGGTATGCTGCCCCTTATTTATGAAACAAAGAATGAAAACCAAATTCTTCTCAAACCTATCCATTTTTTCACACTGCCCGGTGGCTCTCCTTCTCTGAGAGAGCTATGTCCCCCATGAAATTAATCTGGGTCCGCATAGGTGGTTCTGATTCAGCTTTCCAATGACTCTTCTTCTTTTCTTTTAAAAAATGCTTTTTATTGCTTTTTTCCAGACAGATAAGAAATACATAACAACAAACACAATATACATAACAACATACCTGCCAAGTTGCTGTCGGAGAAATAAGGGACCGGGCCGGAAATGGCAGACCGGAAGTAGCGCTGCGCCATTTTGGAACTGGGCGGAGCATGCTCAGAAGTGACTTTTGATGCTGCTTTGCCCAGTTCCAAAATGGCCACCGCGCTAGAAGTCACACTGCAGCCATTTTGGAACTGGGCAGAGCAGCATCAAAAGTCGCTTCTGAGCATGCTCCGCCCAGTTCCAATATGGCCGCCACGCCAGAATAAACCGGGGAAAAACAAAAAAAATCAGTTTTTTTCAGCTAGGAACAGCTGGAAAAACGGGGATTTCCCGGGGAAAACGGGAGACTTGGCAGCTATGCATAACAAGACTTTGACTGTGAACTTGGTCCTGGTCCTACTTCTTGATGTACAGAAACAATGCTGTTTTTTTCCTCTAGAAAAAGAGGTGCCAGAGCTCACCATGAATTTCTCCTTTGTTCTTGCAGAACGGCAACGGCGCCTACCTGAGAGGTGCCAGAGATGAGTTCCAGTGAGCTCCAGCTGGGGGGGAAAAAGCCCTGTACAGAAGTAATATAAAAATGGAAGCAACAACAAGGGGACCCAATAGTAGATAGGGCATAGAAACAGCCACCTGGAAGACCAAAGTAAGTAATCCATGCATTTTTAAGCTAAAGGCCGAAAGTGTTTAGTCCATCAGAAGAAGAACTGCAGGGAGGGTTGCTCACCATTGTCAGAAAACAAAATTCAACGAATGGGAGATCAAGGAATTGAGTGATGTTTTGGATTGCAAACTGATGTGGAATTGTGGAGGTTGAAAAAATGAGAAACTGAGAGAAACTGAAATGGATAGATTTGCCCATCCCTAGTGGAGAGGGAGGGGGGTGGGGGTGGGACGGTGAGAATTGTTCATTTCCTTAGAAGGTAGACACAATAGTGTCAAATTCTTGTTGCTTCAATTCCAATGCAGCCGTGTCGGGTGTACCAAAGACACGACTGCACACAGGCCAGCTGGATAGAGCTTAACAAGCGCATATGAAGATCACATAAATGATTCAGATCACTCAAGAGGTGGTGACTTGAACAAGTCCCTTTTGGTTAAACTTATTTAAAGATAAGGTGAAGTTAAGTGAGTGATGGGCACAGTTACAGAGGCCAAAGTCTGGAGGGAATATGGACCATCTACGTTACACTGCCAGAGCGACTTGCGCAGAATTATGTCAACTTACAGATCTTTTGAACCTTCAGGGAAAAGAAAACGTCTGATCTCTTAAAGAAGTGATACGGGATGAGCCTTTTGCAAAAAGGGCAGCAGAAAGCGCTATTCCGTGAAAGCAAAATTGCCCATTAGCAAAGTACTCTTTGGAAGGGGGTGGGGGGTGGGGGGTGGAGAAGCTATTAAGATATTATTAAAACATTTTAAGCTTTATATTGGTGGCAGCAGAAGAGCAGCTGGCAACACTTGGATGCAGCCAAATAGTACACTTTTTTAAAATTTCGTGCCAGAATTTTGGCATGTGTGGCTATGTCAAAGATCCAATTTGCCCATGGTCAGTTGCATATAGAAACCCTTCTGCAGTGAAATAAAGAATGGTGAAAATTTCTTTTCACCAATCTTCTATTTGTGTGTGTGTGATTCATTTCTGTTTTGCCACTCTTCGACATCAACCCAAATACAGATTGTTTTCAGCAGGGGGGGAAGAAGTGGTACAATTCCATTAGCAACATTGCCTGCAAGCCTGCTGTATTGTTCACTGAAAAATTAAGAGGGGACCTTACGGTGAGAAAAACAAACAAACCCTCAGTTGCATTGTACACAGAGTAAGATGCATCATGTGTGTGTGTGTGTGTGTGTGTGTGTGTGTGTGCTTTCTGTTGCATCTTAGATATGTCATTTATTGCAGCTCTGCAAGGAAACTCCTGCAGGGTCTATCGCCCCCCAAACATGCCCCAAGCAAACAGGAAATTGTATCACCTTTCAGCAATAAAATTTACAGAGCAAAAAATGTCCTTTTTTGCTGTTGTTCTTTACTACTTTCCCGAACATCTTTGATTCTAGGGTGGCCTTAATGCTCCGAATATTCCATCTCAGTGGCTTTGCCGTGCAAAGCCACATAGAACAGTGACAAATAGATACTAAAAATCCCCACCATAATCCTTGCTGCATTGAACTTTGAAATTTAACACTCATTTTATGTTTAATTAATTCCAATGTGGGGAGGGGAGGTGTGTGTGTGGTGGGGTGGGGTGGGAGAGGGAGGGAAGGAGAACTTTTAAGGCTGGCTTTGAACAGGCTGTTTGTTAAGAGAGAGAGAGAGAGAGAGAGAGAGAGAACATTTATGTTTTCACTGTTGTTTTTCCAAATGTGATGTGACAAAGTGAAAAAGCGGCATGAAAGTGCAGTTCTTTTGTGTGATGGAAGTGGGACGCACCTAACAGTCTCACATCATCAAAGAAACAGACGTGTATCTATAATTTATGCTTTGCTTAAAGCTTCCGCTGATCTGATGTGGCTTTTTCAGACAACACAGGCAGCCCTGGCAAAGCCTGTCAATCATCTGGGCTTGCTCAAATTGTAGACCATTAGTAAGAGAGACAGCAAAGTTTCTTTAATGACGCTTTTATATGTGGTGTGTTGGCAGTGAAACAGAGAAGAATTGACTTGATCAATGCATTAGTCTAATCATGGGGTTCCTGCTCTTAATTTCTTTTGTCGGCAATTTCCATACTCAAACAGCGTTCGGGATACTTGTAAAGACACACTTAGAGCGCTCCCTGATGTATGCAGTCACCTATAAAGCACGACTTGGATGCAGCGCTGCAGGAAAGACGGGATAAGAATGGGGGGGGCAGTCAGATTTATCTTTGAACTACCTTTCCTGGTGGTTCCTTTGTAAAAAAATAAAATAAAAAATGGAACATTTCTATATATTGCAGGCACACATGCACGATCTGTGAGGAAGAATGCAAGCAAACAGGCCAGTAGACAAGAGTAGAAAGTGAAATGTTTCAGGAATGGCAAACCTCACTCTGTTGTATCTAAGGAACGTGCTCCCATAGCGGCAGTGACGGCCGCCAACTTGGATGGCTTTAAAAGAGGATTAGACAGATTCGTGGAGGAGAAGGCTAACGATGGCTACTAGCCAGGATGGCTATGATCTGCCTCCACAGTTGGAGGCAGCAATGCTTCTGAATACAACTTGATGAGAACCACAGGAGGGGAGAGGGCTCTTGTGTTTGATTCCTGCTTGCTGGCTTCCCGCAGGCATCTGATTGGCCACCTTGAGAACAGGATACTGAACTAGATGGACCACTGTCCTGATCTAGCAGGCCCTTCTCGCATATCTTATTTATACATCTAACACAGATGACTAATAATGTAAGAAGAGTCCTGCTAGATCAGAGTGAAAACCAGCTCGTCCAGCACTTGGAGAACGGCTGCAAATGCAGTGGGCAGAGCATCTTGCTTTGCATGCAGAAGGTCCCAGGTTCAATCCCCAATGGCGTCTCCAGGTGAGGCTAGGAGAAGCCCCCTCTCTGAAATCCTGGAGAGCTTCTGCCAGTCAGTGCAGATAGCACTGAGATAAATGGACCATTGGTCTGACTCTGTATAAGGCAGCTTCCTCTGTTCCTGTATGATCTTTGCAGACAAGGCCGGTGATACAGGATCTGCTTTGCATGCAGAAGGTCCCAGGCTTCATCCCCAGTGGCATCTCCAGCTTGGCCAGGCACAGAACTGTGCCTGAAATATTGGAGAGCTGCTGCCTGAAATATTGGAGAGCTGCTGTGTGGACAATAGTGAGCTCAATGGACCAAGGGTCTGACCAAGGACGCCTGTCTTTCTGTGCCTCCTCACAATGACCTGTCAGATGCTTTTGGAAAGTTCACAAACAGGGGGGGGGGACTTCCTTCTTCTCCTGTGTTTCTGTCCACTCCACCTTGGTTCCCCTTACCTTAGAGCCAGAATGGGAGAACCTGTGGACCTCCAGAGCACCATAGCTGCCAAGTCTCCCATTTTCCCTGGGAAACCCCCCGTTTTTCCAGCTGTCCCCAGCCGAAAAAAAGGATTTTTTTGTTTCCCCCCGGTTTATTCTGGCGCGGTGGCCATTTTGGAACTGGGAGGAGCATGCTCAGAAGCAACTTTTGATGCTGCTCTGCCCAGTTCCAAAATGGCTGCAGCGTGACTTCTGGTGTGGCGACAATTTTGGAACTGGGCACAGCAGCATCAAAAGTCACTTCTGAGCATGCTCCGCCCAAGTTCCAAAATGGCCGTCACGCTACTTCCGGCATGCTACTTTCAGTCCAGTCCCTTATTTTTCAGAGAGGAACTTGGCAGGTATGCAGAGCACTCCGACTACCATCAGTCACAGCCAGTGTGGCATATGGTGAGGAATGATGGGAGCTGGAGGACCCCAACAAATTTTCTGCACTCAGAGATGGCAGAAGACCCCTAAGGTGGCAGTTTCACAGGTGCCCTGCCTGCCCCACCACTGATGCAGAAATGGCAATG